>NW_028230452.1:0-300000 GCF_043228905.1 Azolla caroliniana | reverse complement strand
ACATAAGCTAGAAATTCTAGAATCATTTTGAGCTACACGGACCTACAATTTAGTTCTACATTGAGTCAATGAATTTTCCTTTTACACCATGATAGAGAATTTTTTTGTTTTACCTGCAGGGTCAACAATTCCGCCAACAGGCATTATTGGGTGGTTGTTTGCAGCAAATCCATCCAATGCATGCGTACCACTTCAAGCTTATGACGCTCAACACAGTGTGCTTCCAGCCTTAGTCTTGATATCTCGTGGTGATTGTGATTTTGTAACAAAAGTGCAAATTGCACAGGATGCTGGATATGCAGCGGCAATCATCTATAATGATGAGGATGATGGTGACCTTGTAACAAGTAAGTGGCATGAAGTCTTTCTGTTAAGTTCTGGCAAAGAATGATAAGTGGACAATAAAAGTAGGAAGTAATAGAAGGTAAATTTTGTTTCGTCATTTCTAATACAACAGCAGAAAATAGGTTTAACAGATTATTGTCTTCAGTTTTTATCTAATCATCAACATGTCTACTGCATACTCCTCTGGTACTAAAATTTAAGGTGATGTCTGATTGATGTCTAATTATCATAAACCTCTATCTCGTTTCCTTACTCTCTGGTGCACGAGAAAAGCAGATCGCAGTGCTGCTGCTTTGATGGTATTGATGTTGATGCCCCCTTTATGGATGATATGCACAACAGAATTTATTTGACTACTGCAAAAGCACGTTTCACGGGATTTAATCCTCAAGCTTCTCTACATTATTCCAAGCATTTCTTCATGTAGACTGGAGTTATTTTTCTTTGGAGTAAACAAGGCAAAATTATTATGCAAAAGCCACATAACTCCAGGGATGAAAATGGTCAACGATTTCTGTAATTATTGTTGAAACTGTCCTTATGCAGTTTTTTGGTTGAGCATCATGGTGATGGCTGCAAATATGGTCCTTTATGTGATAAAAGTGTTTACTTTTCCAACTTCTGTATCCACTTGTATTACTTTATAGTGGCTGAAGCTGTTCCAGGAATGGGTATTAGTTATCACTTACAAGATCATCTGGTATGGCATCAATGAAGGGTAGCAGAAAGGAATCCAAAACTGTAACTATGCTGAATTTCTGTGATGTGCACATATCCTATTTGTCTCGTTGAGTTTTAATGTTATAATAGCATGTATGCATATGAGAAACTTGCCTTTCTAACCAAATGGATAGGAGTATAATTTGTTTCTCTAGAGTTATTATCTGCTAGGTGAGATATTCCACTAAACCAACACAAATTGAATGTCTTGAACGAGAGTCCTTACTCAGCTAGGCAAAGATATCAGCCTTTGGTAAGGATTATATATGCTTTAATGCTGTGATGCTTCCATGATGCATTTGCAGGGTTTCCATAATTTGGAGATTCAGAATCCATAAACAACTATTTCTTAATAATAGTTATAAACAACTAAATTAAATTGTAATAAGATATCATTGAAAGAAGAAGTGTAATTTCTGTAAAAAATAAATCAAGTGCCATAGGCCGCACTAAATGCGCCAAACACTATGGATATATTATCCTACTGATGAAATGAACGTAAAATATTTCTTGATAAGAGATACTCTTATTTGGAATGAAATCTTGGACAAGGAAGATTGCTGGTTCAGAGCTTGAATGAGATCAATTGTTAATCCAGATTTGGAAGGTTGCCTTCCACTGTTCAGTTATCTGTGGTGAGGTTCTTCGTATGAGGGGTGGGGCTTGCATGTACACGTGACAGTGGTGTGCAAAGAGTGATTAGGTGATGCCAATTAAATTGTTTCTGCCTTCATCCACCAGCGCAGCAACTTGTATATGTAGCCGAACATGACTTCCATAGTATTAATACTTCCTTTTGAGTCTGAAAATGCAGTCTTCTCTGATGGCATTTGTGTATTTCTTGGTGTCGCTTTGGAGGCCAGTCATTGAATATCTTATTTTGCAATTTTGAGGTGTGAACAACATTTATCAGCCTGTAACTGGTCACTCTAGATGGAACTATGTTCCCCCTCCCTTTTAACTGGATCTTCTTCCACCTCTCCCCACTGTGGCATGTGGCTAATAAACATCAGGTCTCTATTTCCATGTTTATCCCACCCATTGTATTATCCTTATTTATTGTTGCCTTCGCTGGGGAAAACGTTCCCAGAATAAGCTCTATTGGCACAATGTGAAAGTAAAGACAATGATCACAAACCTAAGGAAATTGGCCTGGCAAATTAATCCGCATTTTCCTGTCCTATACATATGCCCATCCTGCTGAATATGACTTTCTTCCTTTCTCTGACCACCTTATGTGTAAACTCATAACAGGTATAATAATGAACATCAATCGGCAAAAGGGAGACAACCCCTTGAAAAGAACGCTGAATACAATTTTTGAGTTTGCTCATACAGGGCTCAATGTGATCTTCAATATAAACTTCATTCAGACCTTGCAAGTGTGATGGCAGTGATAAATGTTTCTTGGAAAACACTAGTATGCTTATGTGAAAATGACAGTCAAGTCTCATTTGATGTTTATTTAGCCTGTAGTTTTGGTTGGTTCTTGCAGTGTCTGGTAATGGGTATGGTATTGAAATACCTGCAGTGTTCATATCAAAGGAGGCTGGGCAGACGTTGCTCCAGTATGTGGGGGATGTGGATGCTCGATTATATATGCTGCCTACTCTCCAAAATACTGCGTGGTCGGTCATGGCTGTCTCGTTTCTAACTCTTCTGGCTGTCTCAGCTATTCTTTCAACTTTTTTTGTTCTTCGGAGACAGCGCCTTCGACTCAATGGCTCACAGCATATAAATCATGGATCTGCCCGATTGACTAAAGGCGAACTCAAAGCTCTCAGTATTTCAGTTTACAGTGGGATCGACAGTGCTAGCTGTGACATGTGTGCGATTTGCTTGGAAGAGTATGAGAATGGAGAGAAAGTACGGTTATTGCCCTGTGGGCATGGTAGGTGCATAATAATAATCCAAATTTGATGGTTTTCTTTGTCGAGAAAATGTTGTTTACCTTCTGGGCTTGATTTTTTAACAGAATTTCACGTCTCGTGTATAGACCAGTGGCTCACAACACGCAAAGCCTTTTGCCCCATTTGTAAAAGAGATGCCCACAGTAAGAATGCTAAAGATATTCCTTCAGAAACCACTCCCCTTTTAGCAACTTCAGCAACAGGATCTGGAATCGCAACATCCGGGTCAGCAGTGTCTGAAGCCTCTGTCTCAGGATCAACACCAGAAATACCAGGTAATACTTGCAAATACTATGTTGCATTAACTCATGTTAAATTTTATACTCAAGTTTTGATTGTATCTCGCTTTGTGATGTCCAGATGAGCTGGTACTAAATACTTTGAAAGTTAACAGAATGATTTGTCTTTTGGGTTAGGTGATATTTGTTGAGCAAATAGATCGTTTTAAGCATGAGAAGGACCATTTGAGGAATGATGTATTCAGCAATGTTTAGCTCTTATATTTGGATGACATATTTTTTATGAAGTTGGTTTCATTGGCATATAGTGTCGACTTCCAACTATTCTCTTTTGGATGTACATATTCTGTGTTCTGAGGTTTCAAGTATCTATAGATACGAGTTTGATAACATTTTAATCCTTGCTGCAAGAAGCGTCATGCTTCAAATTTTCAAAAGCAGCTGAACCTTTTCCACATTGTATCGTGTTTACTACATATTCAGAATGCAATCGACATGTGAGATATGAATTTACCTTTATGTAACTTCACAGTATTTAAACATCAATAGAACACACTGTATTGATCCTTTGCAATATTGGTTAAGCAACAAAGGACCATGCATGAATATCTTAGACACTTTGGGATCTTCCAACTATTCTTTGAGATTAATGTGTATATGACTATGATGTTGCTGGTTGTGATTGGTCTCTCATGATTGATTTCAGTATCTTGAATGTAGACTAGATAAGCCACAAGGCCCACCATATTAGTAGAGAGAATGTTGAATTGAATAGTCTTTTTAGGAGCATCTCATGCATACATTTTAGATTAAGCTTTCACCCATAGATTAAGGCTCCATAAGAACTTTCTTTTTTTAAAAACCCATAAATGAGTAATATTGTTACATTCCTTCCAACATAGACTATGTTCATTTGTTAGTGTATGACAAATCTAAAACAATTGACGTAACATATTCCATGGTAAAAATCATCATAGACCATATTGTGAGTTGCTAGTGAAGAAGAAATCTAAAACAATTGATGTGATTGTGCATTTAGGAATTGGTAACCGTTCAATTTAAGTTGAACTATGAATTCGTAGCTTAACAGTTCATGCATGCACTTTTAAAATGTTTATTAAATATATGAATTTGTATGGCTTCATGTGCATCAATTGATTGGAATTAATTAGTGGGTTTTTGGGTGCATCAGACTTCGCTCCACAATGGTTTCCACATTCATATTTCCGATGGACTCCCAAGGGTAGCTCAATTAGGTATCTAGGATGCCAAGTAGGTTTGAATATTTCTACTGAAATTCAGATTGCGCTTCTGATATTGAAAATGAGGAAAAAATTGTTATTTTGGAGTAAAGCTAAACTACCATTTGCGAGTACCATGATAGTAGTCAATCAAGTTCTTTTGTCTAGTCTGTGGTATGTATTGGAGTTTTTATAGATCATGTATGGGACAATTACAAAGATTAATTCAAAATTATTTGTGGTCTACTAATGACAAAAGTCATGCAAGGGCAAAGGTCTCCTGACCCACATTTGTTGAACCATTGGATCAAGGAGGATTAGGAATTGTTGATCTATGACAACAGTCAAAAGCTTTACTTTCCAAATCGGTGATTAGAGGATTGTTACCATGATAAGAACCATGGAAACTATTGTTGCTATATGAATTGCAATAGTTTTGTCCCATAAATTGGTGGGATTGGAGGCCCGGTTTTCAATGGAGTTTTATGGAAGACAACAAGTTGCCTATTTCCACAAAATGGGAAGACAAATTTGCTCAATCTATTCTTAATTCATGGAAAGGTGTCCCTCTCGATTTAGTTGAGAGATCTCCCAAAACAAAAGTTGAATTTTGTAGAAAACCCTTGGTTTGGAATCATTTCATTGACCATAGGGGACATATGTTGGGAATGCATACTCAATGTGCATGGGCATAATTAGATCAAGGACTAACATAGTCTGTAGGTGCTTGGACAACATTTTTGTCTACATCTATAGACCAAAGAATGGTAAAGCTTAATAATACAAGGGGTAGAAAGACAATGTATTCTGCAATACAAGCCACCCTTTCTAATATTCAAATGCAACTTGGATCTTCTACACAAAAGTGGATACGTTTATTTACTTCATTGGATGTTTTGATTGCGGTAAAAGCCTCTATTGGGGAAGAGACTTTTATGAACTTTGATGTACAGGATGATGGTAGGTTAACTTTCACACATACAGAAACTAATTTGTTTAGTTCTTTTTGGCATAAAGAAGTGAGGGTGATTGCAAATGATGGACCAAATTGGGTCTTAGATCCAAATCCACAAAAGGTGAATTCTTTTCTCAGGATTTGGATTATGGAAAAAGACCAATATCTCAATTAACTTGGGATATTGAAGAGTTCTATTGGAATGTGTGGGTTCAACCTCAAATAAACATGTGCTTTTTGGAAAATATTTTGTGAAGATTGGTAGGAAAATATTTGGTGTTGGATCATGAAAAGAACCGATTGTAAATGTTTTTTGGAGACAAAGCAGACTTTCTCCACAACATCTTGAGCAAATTTGGAAATGGTTGTGGGGCATAAAAATGGATAGGAATTTTTTTTGTTTCCATTGGTTGTTGGTTCATAGAGCCATGCTAGTTAATGGTTGGCGAAAGGAGAATGCATACAATATGTGCCCTTTTTGTAAGAATCTGGTATTTTAAGATATTCCAAAGTGTGATTAAAAGACCTGCTTAGATATTTTGGACAAAGATTGTGCATAATCTCTGGGGTTCTTTGGATAACATAAAAGGTAATACGCAACAGGCGAAGCTCAAAAGATTGGATTTTCATGTCATCTAGGACAAAGGAATATCTTATAGATGTATTTCTGATAAGGTGGAGTGGTTCTATTCTACACCGAAGTATTTTTTTAAGCTGACAATTAGAATTTAGAAAGGGGCTCATTACCGAAAGGTACATCTTTTATGTATAACTTTAGGGTGTTTCTTAATACTAATGTAGTATCTTTTTGGGGAAAAAAAGAATTAGTTACATAAGTTAAGCAATATGTAGTTATATCCTAAATTCTTTCAAGTTTTAGTTAACACTTAACAAATCAATTTGAGGTAGAACCAAACCATGAAAAACACAAATTAATTTGTTAAAACAGTTTGTATATCTCTTAAACCGTTTGGTTTGACTTTGAATATCTCTCAAACGGTGGTGTGGTGTGGCATGTGCGAAGGGACAAAATGGAGAAAAATACTAGTTTTACAAAACTCAAGATTCACTTTGTTATTAAAAGGAAAAGAAAGCTCAACATTGTCAACACCGAACATAAAACCACGACATGATGTCTTAACATTGTATATATCTCTTAAACCATTTGGTTTGAGCTTGAAACCTCTCAAATGGTATCATGATGCAGCATACGTGAAGGGAGAAAAAATGAGAAAAAGATTAGTTTTACAAAACTCGAGATTAGCTTTGTTATTAAAAGGAAAATAAAGCTCCGCATTGTCAACAAAAGGGTTAAGGGATCAATTTGTGCAAAAGATTGTTGGAGAGTATAAAGGAATGGAGAGTCTAGGTGATCTAGTGTAGCGGAAGGAAACTCTGTGTGTGTGTGTGTGTGTGTGTGTGTGTGTGTGTGTGTGTGTGTGTAAGACAAACAGAGATAGATAGATTCTATCATCATTTTCGGAAGTCAAATATGACCTATGAGACAAAAAAATATTACATTTCACGTTGTCGTGAAGATTTCCGGCCATAATGAGAAAATTGAGACGTTTGGCGAAATCGGCGAAGTGCTCCACGTGCACTCATTCTTGTAAAGATTATACATAATTAGTTGGTGCCTTAAGTGCACTAGCCTGTATTGTAATGCGTGGGAAATAATGGAATTAATTGTGTTGAAATTGGGTTACAGAATATCCCTCGAAAGGGGGGATATTTATCCCACATTGAAATCGAGCCAGTGTGTGTGTGCACGCGCGTGCTCTCCCTGTCTACATTCCGGTCGCTTCTGGAACGTGTTCGGGTCTGTCTGGTACGGTTGTCTCCAGCTCGCATCGGGAACCGTTCCAATCGGTGTCACGTTGGCATATCTGGTTCCGGAGAACTTGGTCTTCCGGAAACCCATCTCTCCCCGGTCCAAGACCCCGGTGGTCCCGCCTAGGATCCTACACGCACGCGCGGATTTCCGCGACAACGTGATACATGTGAAAGTGAGTAGCGACTCTCGATGTTCAAGAACTTTACCAATGAATGTTGCAATTGAGAGTGCACATTGTGTTTTTGAGAGAAATTTGTGCAAGGATCGGGCTTGGTCGAAGATATGTGGAAAGCATGGTCAAATATAATCAAAGGTAGAGAGAGCATTGTATGAAACTATGATACTCACACTCTCGAACTTGTTTAGTGCAAAGTGTGCATAGCCAGCCACTCTCATCACTTGTGCCCCAACGCCCCATCTCACATCACAATGCATGCGAGCTAAGTCGCATGGAAGCAATGGTTCGAATGGCAGATAACAGGATGGGTTCTAACATGTATTGATGTGTACGGTTTCCCCGTTTTGTGAATAATATGGTTTTGTAGTTAGATGCAAAATGTGTAGTAGAATGTGTGAAGCATGAACCTACACATTTGTCCCATGTCATGATACATTGGTGTTGCAAAAAGGTCTCATTTACAGAGGAATCTAGTGATGCATGATGAAACAAGTGTCTTGCATCCCATCTACCAAACCATTTTTCCATATCTTGCATCCAAACGAAACACAAAAAATTGCTTTTATGCGTCTTTTTGCTTGCTTCCCATGCAATTCTAGGAAGTCGATGAGAGGGACTTTTTTGAACCTTAAGCATGTATTTATCAACCCTTTCCATGGTCATGATCTGAATGGGAAGCAATCCCGTCTCAAGGAGGAGGAGGGTGTAGGGCATTTGTTTCTTAACTTGTTGACACTTTGTAAGAAAATGGTTTTTGACATTTTCAAACTCTTTCCATGTAGATTTAGGGATGCTACCCCCCCCATACTTCCACCCCATTGAGAAGAACCAATGTCACCAAAGTGTCGAAAAGATATTTCATACAGACCCAATACTTTGCATGTGTTCTCAAATGCATAGTATGCTCACTAACCCGCCTCTTAATAGCGTGTAGCACATTCATTCCATCTATGATTTGAAGGAACTTCAAGGCCAAGTTTGAAGCTTTCCACACATTCAAGTGGCTCATTGTTGTACATAATGCATGGTTTATGTCTTTTTTGGCTCTTCACAAGCATAATCTTTGTTTTAGAGCTATTGACACTTAATTTAGTATGCATACAAAAAATTTCCAATGCCTTCATAAGCTTTTGTGCATCTCCTAAAGTATTTGGAAAAAGCACAACATCATCCGCATATAGCAAAAGCATAATCACAATATTCCCAATGGCAACTTCTTCAACACATTCTTCCTTTACAAACTTTGTAACCATTTCTTCCAATTCATCAATGCATAGACCAAATAGTGTCGGTGAGAGTGGGCATCCTTGCTTAACACTGATAGTGCTATTGAAAAAATCTAAAAGTCTATCTCTCATATGCACACAACATATAACCTTCACATATATTCAGGAAATTGCAACCATATATTCACTTGGCACCTCGAGTTCTTCCATTTGCCTCCAGAGAGAGAGAGTGAGTGAGTGAACTTGTAGACAGAGAATAAGAAGTTGTATTAGCAAGAAAACAATTACTACAAAAATACATCGAACAATCCAACAATAGCTAGGTTACAAAAGAGTTGGTTTAAATACCAACTAACTTAGGATATTGAGTCGGCTTGCACTCTTCTGTTCCAAAGTCGGCATCGAGCTTTAGGTTTCGATTGCAAGGGGTTGACACAGGTTTGCACTTTGTCGTCCCGAACTTATATAGAAAGTTGAGGATGTAGTCTCGTTGGGAGATTATGATCCTGACTGGTGTTTGAATTATCTCTATACTAAGAAAGTAATGGAGCTCCTACATGTCTTTCATTTCGAATTTGCCGTACAGGAGGGATTTTACATTATTGATGTCGGCTAGATTCTCTCCTCGGATGACCAGATCATCCATGTACAGGATGATGACAATAGGGGTTTCAGAATCCCTTCTTACGTAAAGGGAGTTGTCCGATTTCGAATTTGGAAGTTGATTTGGTGAAGATACTGAGTAATCTTCAAATGCCAAGCACGAGATGCTTGCTTGAGTCCGTACAACATCTTCTCAATTGGCAAACTATGGTCGGATGGGTGGTCGATTTGAAACAAGGTGGTTGAATCATGAAAACCTCCACTTCTAATTCGCCTTGAAGAAAGGCGTTCTTCATGTCCATTTGATGAAGGTGCCACCCTCTAGTAGTTGCAAGTGCAATGATTATCCGAACAATCATCATCTTTGCCATCGGAGCAAAGGTCTCCTCATAATCGATTCCGTACGTTTGAGCATATCCATTTGCTTTGAGTTGTTCTTTGTAGCGGTTTATTGAGTTGTCAGCATTATATTTTACCTTGTAGATCCACCTGCAACCGATTGCTTACTTGTGTGATGAGCGGGGGACGAGATCCCATGTCTCGTTCTTACATAGCACATGCATTTCCTCATCATGGATTCGATCCATTGTGGATCCTTGGTTGCCTTGGAAAAAAATTATGATTCTTGGACTGTCACCACCTTCATCATAAAGGCATAGTGATATGCCATGTGGTAATCGTAGCCGAATCGACCGACCGAGTTTTTCTCTCGGGTGGAGCGACAGAGTTTCTTGTAGCTATGGTTTTCTTTACTCCATTCATCTGCATAGTCGGAGCATCAAAGCCTTCGAACTCACTATTGAGTGAGTGAGTCGATTTGTTGTCGTCCAGATCTTCGTACTCGGACAATTTGGCCTTCCCTTTGTCCATCTTTGGACTCAGGTAAGATGTGATTTGGTCACTCAGAGGCTCTTGTGGCCCACTAAGCCTAGTTGTAATCTAGCTTTGTTTTGTTATACGCCACAGTTGACTATCGTCTTTTATCTCTTGGTCATCCGAATTTGGTTGGGGTTGAAGTTGGAATCGATTATGGTTCATACCATGATGCTGACTCATCGAAAACAACGTCCCGACTCATTCGAACTTTTCGGGTAGATGGATTATAACATAGTTTCTACCCCTTTTGTTCGAGTGAGTACCCTATGAGGATACATTTCTCTGACTTAGGATCGAGCTTTTGTCGCTTCTCGTCAGGAATATGTACATAAACAATGAAGCTGAATATCCTGACGTGGGATAAACCCGGCTTCTTCCCGAAAAACTTCTCATGGGGTGTGGTGTCATGCACTCCCTACATTGTGTATTGATTCATTAGGTAGATGGTTTTGTTTTCCGCTTCTGCCCAATACGACTTTGGTAGGTTTTTCTCATTCATCATTGCTCTTGCCACCTCCACTATGTGCCAAATTTTCCTTTCGACTACTCCGTTTTGTTGAGGTGTGTGTCAACAGGTAAATTCTTGTTGAATTCCTTCCTTTCAGAGATAGGTTGTAAATTCGTCCGAGAAGTACTCTTTTCCTTCGTCCGACCGAAAGCATCAGGCATGCGGATCTGTTGATTTGTTTACTTAGTTTTAAAATGTCTGGAAGTGTCTAAACACTTTGTTCTTTTGTCGCAGGGGTAGATCTAGGTGTGCCTGGAGAAGTCGTCGATGAACGTCATGTAATATCGGCATCCACCGAATGTAGCCGTCTGAACCGGTCCCCATATGTCGGAGTGGACTACATCCAAGACTCCTTTACTCACATTCCTATTTTTCGGGAATGGATGTCGACGTTGCTTGCCGAATGGACATGCTTCACAAACTGTAGTGTCTCCTTTTTCCATGAAGGTCGGAAAGTTCGACGATGACTCCTTTTGCCTTCATGTTCTGAAGCTTCTGGAAATTAATGTGGCCGATTCTCTTGTGCCACACTTCCAAGTCAGTGTCGACTTTGAGTTCTTTCATGAACATGGCCGACTTCACCTCATTCGAATCGAGGGTGAACATTCAACCTTCTCTTCAAGCCCGAGCAACAAGTCAACCATCTTTTTTGATAAAGAAACCTTCGTGATTGAACCGTACTTGCATGTCTTGTTAGATACAATCTGACTGACTAAAACTAGATTTTTTGTGATGGTTGGGACATGCAAGACGTCTCAAGGTAGGTTTGTTTTCCGTCGTTCCCAAGGAGGACATTTCCGACATGCTAAATGAGGTGAGTTGTGTTGTCCCCAGTTTTGACATAGATGGGTTGCTTGGGCTTTTGCAACTCTCGAAACCTATCTTCGTGAGAAATCATGTGATTGGATGCTCCAGAGTTGACAAATCATACATTATCTGGAGCAGACGTGTTGGTCGGACTCAGTGCCCACATTCAGTGTGCTTTATGTCTCAGTATGAACATTCCGCCATGGTCGTCATAGTCAGAATTCGTAGCATAGTTTGTGAGTTGTCTACTGGTTGAAGCTGGCTTTTGTTTCTTTTTTCGGCACTCCTCTTCATAGTGGCTGAATTTTCCATAGTACTTGCATTCGATCAGGCTGTTTTGGCGACTTGGTCTGGCATCATAACTCCCCCCTCTATCAAACTCCCTTGGTGTGTTCCTAGTCGAATACGAATTTCTAATGGACGTATTGACATTCTCCCATTTGTACACGCTAGGTTTAGGCCATTTTTGTAAATAATAAGAAGGGTACTTGCCCTAAGTCAGATAGACCTTCCTTTCTGAGGGATGTAGGTGTTTCCAGTCTCTCTCCTCTTTAATACCACAAATGACAATGTTCTTTGATCGTCGTTCACGTTCTTTCAATTCTCGGACATCTATCCTTTAAATATTCTTCTCTTGATGCATCACATGAATATTAGATGAGTTTGATAACACGTACATCGGCCCATGACTTCGTTGTACATACATTTTTCATCTCACTTACATCTCGCCTGATCGTGTCCAATTTTTCTTCTTTTAATGCTTCCTTTAACTCAATCTTGTTAAGGTGCTCATTTGTTTCAAAAGAATCTTTCTTACATTCGTGAATCTTATCTTCAAGTTTTGCAACCACTTTCTTGAGACTTTCATTCTCAATGACAACAATTTGGAGCTTAGCATTCTCTTTCATTAACGTCCTAATCTCTTCACCTTGCTTGTATTTTTGGTATGAGACACATAGGTTTTGGAATCACAAAGAAGTGTGGAAGGTTTTTTACTACCAAGGTGATAAATCCAACAATGCAAAAACATTATTGGAAGACAACCACTACATGTGGTTGGACAAAGCATGGTAATTTCCATTACCAAAAGCCTAATCATAGGGATGCATGATTCATTTGACAACATAATGACAAACTTGATGGTAGAGGTGTCATGTCACAAGCAAAGATCAAAACATATGGCCACGTGTCTCCTCGATTGTAAGAATTTGTTTTACATGGAGCCCTATGAAATCATGCATCTTAGAAGGGCAACAACATATCCACTCACCAACACATGTTTGAAACACATGTGTCTACTCTTCTTGTCCGGCTAAAGAGTCGACCAGTATGAATGATTATTTCGAGAGAGTTGAGTTTGAAACACGTTCTTCGCTTCTTGCATTCCCGCTAAGCCGACTCAGGGAGTGTGAGCAGAGAATCAGCTTACGTGCGTGTTGTGTAAGAAGGAGAATCAGAGGAACAACAGAGGAAGAGGGTACGAAAGGGAGGGGGGGATGCCTGAGTACAGGGTCAGTGGCATCCATGTCAACTTCCCATTCCCTGCATACGACTGTCAGATCGTGTACATGGAACGTGTAATCGAAGCGTTGCAACAGGTATACAACCTTTCTCTTTACCTTACTTAGCTCAGTTTATATATACATTTATATACATACCTCTATGCATATAATACACACATACATTATGTAGGAACAACTTCAATAATTTATTCATGTTGGGAGAAGTCCAGAGTTTAAGTGTCATTGTACATGCAATATTTGAAAATTTAGCTTATGAGAAGTTTGGAGGTGTTTAGAAAAAATAAAAAACGATCTAATCTGGGGGTATTTGGTTCTGATTAGTTTCTACAAATTTAAATGAAGGTTTATTATCTTGAGATAAAAAATATTATTTTTTAAAATTGTATTGATGCGATGTTGATGGAGTCTCATCATCACGAGTTCAGGGGTAATGTCTTTGTAATATCTACCAGAATGCATGAGACTATCTATGCTTCAAAAGAGAAAATATAGAGCGTTAACCTTTTTGATGGACTTACATTATCATAAGCTCAGGGATATTGTCTTTGTCATATATAGATGAATGTGTGGGACATTATATTTTAAAATATAGAGCAATTTGGCTTGGGTGGACTCTCATGATCATGAGTTATGGGACATTATCGATATCATACATAGATGAATGTGTATGAGACTTCTGGGCTATATTGTATGCATGCCATACATAAATGAATTTGAGTTGAGATATTCTTCATTACAATAACAGATCTGGAACATCTGTTGCTCAAAGTTGTGTATATATGAAGCCATTTTTAGTTCATTCAATTTGTTGTAAATTTCAGAGGCAGAATGCTCTGTTGGAGAGTCCGACAGGCACAGGCAAGACACTTTGCTTGCTCTGTTCTACTCTGGCTTGGAGAGAGAGTTTGGGACCAACAATACTCAAACCAATTCATGAAATGGGTGATCCAGATTTACCTTTCAAGCCGAAGCTTCCGACCATCATTTATGCATCCCGCACTCACAGTCAATTGCAACAAGTCATCCGTGAATTGAAGTCTACTTCATACAGGTCTTTATACTTTGTTCCGAGTAGATTCATTCTCACGATATCGCTTTGTAGAAAATATGCTCCCTGTAGGTTTTGGACAAAATCTGAAACAGAAACTTTTTCTTCCACCAGTAAATAAATTTCCCCTGTTTCCAGTTTTGATTTGGACTTCTTTAGCAGGCCTAAGATGGTTGTTCTGGGCTCTAGAGAGCAAATGTGTATAAATTCTGATATCAAGCAATTGCGTGGAAGGGTTCAAAACCAGGCTTGTCGTGCATTGTGCAAGTCACGATCTTGCCATCATCAAAACAGAGTCGCTGGTACATGACATGATTTAACTATAGCCTTAGAAATCTTAGAAATTGCATTCTTAATCCAGTCAAAATATATAATGCATTTCTTGAAGGCTTAAAACAACCTTGGTGCTGGTTCTATTGGGTTAAAGTATATGATAGTTGCAAAAGAGGGATCTTGTACACTGAAGGATAGTTCTTACAATCTGTATATTGTGTTGTGATGATTCTATTCAGGATATTTGCAATCTTATCCTCAAATGGGTGAAGAGCCTTTTGATATAGAAGATATTGTCAACGTTGGTAGAACACAAGGACCGTATGTTCTACATAACCTCTTCATAAATTGATTTATGCTTTAGGAGTTCCGTCATGATGATATTCTATGAAGAGCTTAGAGAGCATGTTTTTGCGTCAAGTTTTCCAGGTGTCCGTACTATCTATCGCGGGAACTTCACAATTCTGCTGACATCCTATTTGTTCCTTACAATTATTTGATTGACAAAGAAAATAGAAACTCATTAACAGGAATTCATTGGGAAAATACTGTGCTCATATTCGACGAGGCTCACAACCTGGTAACCGGACTGATTCTTGTGATATATAATTTGTTACATATTACTAGTCTGATGCTACTTAAGACACCTTGTTTTTTCTTAGTTTATGTAGCTTATGAATTTTATGATACAGGAAAGCATCTGTGCTGATGCTGCATCATTTGACTTACCAGCATCACATTTATCTGCGTGTGTTGCGGAAGCGAGGCAGTGTGTGGATCTTGCATTGATCCATAAGGGTCGAGACAATTCATCTGACACATCTGTTGATCCTGAAAACTTTGCTATTCTTAAAGGTGCTTCTTATTTCAAATATTGCATTAAGAAAATTTTAAGAAGATTGATGTAGCTGCTTAATTTTGCAGCACTCTTGATTGAGCTGGAAAAAAGAATCAACGATTTATCTCTCACAGCAGAAGCTGGGTTTACACGACCTGGGCCTTACATTTATGATTTTCTTGCTGACATAAAAATCAATCAGGATACAGTCAATATGTTGCTTGACACTATTGACCATGCTATGAATTTACTGGAAGATGGTACTTTATGTGATCTTACTTCACTATTATTATGAATGAAATAAGAAGTGTTTATAATTTGTTTCTTTGGAGCAATGCAGATTTGGGATCTGTTAAGCCACAGAAAAGGCTTGGTAATGCCTGCCGTCTCCAAGCATTGAGAGATGCCTTACGTGTTATATTTCGGGGAAAAGATAAATCGCATGCAAGTTGTTATCGGGTTAGTGATACCTCGTTAGGTGTACCAAATGTATTTCTCATCATCTTGCTCTCTTCCTTAACATAATAATATTTTTTTCTGAAGGCGTTCATATGTATACTTTTAATTTTGTTCCAGTTTCATGTTCATGAGCCTTACAATCAAGAATTAGATAGAAGTCAACACAAAGGTGTGTCAAACTTATCCAATGCAAAATGTCCAACTTATTGCATTCTTTTGTCTCTTTTCAATGTTACAGTCGACTAATCTAAATCAAATGCATAATGCAGGGTCAAAAGGTCGGACATTGAGTTGGTGGTGTTTCAATCCAGGATTTGCTATGGAAGAATTTTCCCAACTTGGTGTTCGCTCTATAATTTTAACATCTGGGACATTGGCACCTCTTGATTCATTTGCCCTTGAACTGAAACTGTATGATCTAACTTTCTTCAGTGGTTATTGATGACAATCTGTATCAAAGGAAATTTAAGTTGCCTTTAAATATGTGACTAGGCCATTTAATGTACGCTTGGAGAACCCTCATGTTATTGGACATGACCAAATTTGGGTGGGAGTGGTGTCTACCGGACCATCTGGACGAGCCCTAAACTCCTCATATCGAACGCGAGATACCTTGGACTATAAGGTTGATCTTGGGAATACAATAGGTATAAAATGAGGCCATTGCTAAGTTGGAACACACTTGCCTGACATTACTTGTGCATGAAGCTCTACAGCCTCAGAGACACTGATCTGTGACACATGGAGGGGATTGATTTTCGTTTTTAGTGCTTAAATTTTAGAAACTAAAGAGAAAACTAACATGGTTTTTATTTGCAGTGAATTTTGCACGCATTGTTCCTGATGGCCTCCTCATCTTTTTCCCATCGTATTACCTTTTGAATAAGTGCATTGAAGCCTGGCAGACACCGGTTTGTGCTTTATTAAATTGTTGATGAGATCTCACTACAAATGAACTATCACTTTCTTTTCTTTCTGCTTAGTTGTATGTTAATAGTAAGACCTGTAAAGTGGTAAGAACTGCCTTCCTGCTTCTAGACAATGATGATTAAATTGACATGTTCTGACTGTCAAATTGTGTCAGAATTTGGAGCTACCAAAAGTGGCTACTATTTGGGAAAGAATTTGCAAGCATAAACAGCCTGTGATAGAGCCGAAAGAATCAGCACTTTTCAACCATGCTAATGAGGTTCTAGTCTCATGGGATTAATGTGTTTGCATCACGCATACGACATGTTCGATGCATTTTATAGGATGCATTTTTTTCATGTAAGATGACAATCTGCTCTTGTTTATAGATCCTTTAAATGTTTTTCTTAATACATTTCAGGATTTTATTACAAAATTGAATGATTTCAGCTCCTCTGGTGCTATTTTCTTTGCTGTTTGCAGAGGCAAGGTCTGTATTAATTTGATCAGCCCTTCGTTTGAAATGATATGCTTTCCTTGTCTTCAAATAATGCCGTAAAAATTTTCATACTCGAATGCTATGGAATGGAAGTGTTTCAGGTTAGTGAAGGCCTGGATTTTGCAGATAAAGCTGGGAGGGCTGTTGTAATCACAGGCATTCCATATGCAATGAAGACAGACCCGAAAGTATGATGTATACCCAAAGCTTAGAAATTATCTTCTTCAGGAAACATGAAGTATAAGAAAAACACTTACTCATGCAGGTTAGGCTGAAACGGGAATATTTGGATGAGCAGTGTCGTCTTCAGGCCAATAAAAAGAAGGTATCATCTGCGACGAATTATGTCCATCATTTACTTATTACAGTATTATAGTTGATGGGAACTTTAAGCAATGGCGGCAGGCTTTGACAGGGGAGGAATGGTATCTACAACAAGCCTCCCGGGCTGTGAATCAAGCTGTCGGTCGTGTCATACGGCACAAGAAAGACTATGGTGCAATTATTCTTTGTGATGAGAGGTATGTGTCCTGACTTCATTATCTAATACTGCGAGAAATTGGAGAAACTTATGTAAATCTCTATAGAAAATCTGGAATCTAGATCCATTTCTGATGGAACCTCGGGTATAGGATATAAGAGTGTCAAGGTATAACAGATCTAACTGCATTTTATCTTTAGATTAATTCCATTCAAGGTGGATGGTATTTTACAGCTGACTGCAAAACTAAATGCACTTCCTTTTGGACATTTTAAACATAGCAAGAAGCTAAACACAAAAACCAAGATTCTGATTAGTAACGTCTATCGAGACTTTCCATTGGGAATAAAGAAGTTCTTTACACTGTCATAATATCTGAGGCAATCATTGAAAAATGAATATGATGGCGTGATGCAAGGAAAATGATTATTGCCCTAAAATCCAGTATTCTATAGAGATAACAATCCATTTGATTCCCATAAACTATTCTAGAAATCAGCACACTGTATTATTCTTCTTTCCATGATATGGCCATAGTATGTATATTATTTATTTTTTGAAGGTCTGGCTCTTTATCCTTGTTTTAGTTTTACCATATATCTATTTTTGTGTTTTCTTGGAATAGTGTGAGACAGGGATATCTCTGCTAAGTGCGAAATATACAAGCACAATCCGTAGTGTTGCCCTCTTTTTCACTTGCCATTTTCTCAATTTACTTTGCCAGTTGTCAGATACTATAAAGGTAGCCACATTATGCGATCTGTGGAGGCTATGTATGAATTTGACTGTAATACAGATTGTTTTATTAAGAAAGAAAAATTTGGCCGTTGCTCCTGATTCTAGAAGCTTATTATTGTCTGCTTATATAATCAGACTGATGATAAAAAAAAGTCTTTAAACAGTTGTTGCAGATGGTGTCAATAGAGTGAATATTAATTTGAAAACCAGATAATAGTACACGACATAAGGTTCATTATCTACATTGTTTTGATAATTTGGTTTCTCCGCAAAAGGTTTCCGATAGATCGGGCAATATCAAATTGTCATGCAGGTAGGCCTTGGCCCCGTGGACCATGATCTTATCACTCTTTCCAGCAATAGATAAAGGCCATTATCTCCCACCAAGCTTCCCTTACTTTGGCGACTTTACCATTCGGGATTGACCTATGCTAGAGATTTTTTGAAGACAAAATTTAAAGTAAATATGAATTGAGAATCTTACATGTATAGATGACAAGATTCTTTAGTCATGTCTTAGTCTATTTCTATTTCTATTTCAATTTACTTTTTTGCATTAATTTTGGTTTGTTCTCAAAGATGAGACACCGTTTTAAGATCTAATCTCTTATTTAGTCTTATAGGTCATTTTGGCCTCTTAAAAGACGTTAATTCATCTTTCTTTCTTTCTTTCTTTCTTCTCTCTTGCAACTGAAATTGTGAATTCAGAATATTCTAGTATTTTAACGGTATAACCCATAATCTATGCTTGCATCCCTTTCCTAAATGGCAAAGGCTTGTTGTAAAATTTTGAACTAGATGATCATGGTTTAGATCCTGCATTTCCAATGTAGTTCTTGGTGTCAAAAGAATTAATATTCTCATTCTCAAGCTGAGGAAAGTTATGTATTCGTGCAGGTTTGCTCAAGGTACTATGCAAAATCAGATGTCTCTTTGGCTTCGACCTCATATTAAGGTATCAGGTTTCCATGATTGTATCGAAATTTATTGAAACAAATATTATTATCAAAGAGATTAGTTAGATATGCACTATTACCTCTAGAAGAAAGAATCTGCCAATTGTGTCATCAGGGAGTGAAATCTGAAGAACATTCCGTTTACCATTGTACCGTTTTGTGTAAAATGAGAGAGAGAGAACATTGCCTCACTAAGCAAGGCTTTGGCCCACTATGCAAGGTAATGGAATATGAGGATCAACGATGTTTAGGGCTGTTCTTCCTAGAAGTCAAGAGACACAATGAGAAGTTGTTGAAGGACGACAACACAACCATGCAAGCTAATCAACAAAGAACAATCACAACTTTCTTTGTCCCCATCACTCCTACTCATGCTACAAGCAATCAAGGGCTATACAAATGGCCCCCCTAACCTGTCATTGCGAAGGGGTTACAATAGATCGAGCATTAGCAATTTGCCGTAAACGTAGGCCTCGGCCCGTGGACCACAATCATGTTAGATATAATCAATGATCAGCCCCAAGTTGTAAATCTATCCCCATATGTGCTCTTAGAGTGCACATTTTGTGATAGCGCCCCAAATGAGGAGCGGCTAGTGTGCAACTCGACCATATGGGTCGATAAGGTGTTAATCTAGGAAACCGTAGATGCGTAGGACACAATATATTTAGGAAAGAGAGAAATAGATAAAAGGATTGGCTAATCAAGTCAGCTAGAATATTTTGTGGGCAAGTTACGATGTACTTAGTCTTGAAGTATGCGTCATTGACTTCAAGATAAGTATTATCTAGCACTAGCCTGTACCTAGGGAGTTGGGTCATATTAAATGACAAGTCAGTTGACAGAAAAGGAATATCTCCACTACTGTCAACTGACTTGCACATATATACTAAGACCAAACATAGATTATAAGTCACTTTTCTCACACAGTGGTCAGATTGATCATTAGTCCCCACTAATTTTGTAGTGAGCCGGTCCATATCCTATCTAAGCTCTAAGGTGTGAGCGCATGGGAAAACTACCATTTTGAACTACTCTCATATGTAATAGAAATTCTGTTTTCATATATCCATCTCTGCAGTTGTAACTCTATATACCTATCTACTCGATTCTCAATATTTCTAATATGGTATCAGAGCAAAGAGGTTGATCTAGATTAGGTATATACGGGTAGTTGCTGTCTAGCAACAGAGAGAAATAGAGAGAGAGACAGAGTATCAATGGCCTTGTCCACGAATGTTGCAGCTGCTCCATTGCGCATTCGCCCACCTCCATTGTCTGATGGAAAGCTAGATGGAACCAACTACACTCTATGGAAGTTCAAAATGTCTGCCATTTTGGATTCCTACGAGTTGTTGGAAACAATCATGGGACCCACAGGGGGAGACCCTGAGCCCATGGCAACCTTTGACCCTGCACACCCTACCACATCAATTCCTCCAAATGCTGATCTACTTCGAGCCTGGAAGAGAAGGAATGCTGATGCGCTATGTACCATAGTCACTGGTGTATGTGACTCCGTACTAACACTAGTGCAACATACAACTAGGGCACATGAAGCTTGGAGCATATTGGCCAGCCAGTATGAGACCAGAAACTATACAAGGATACAAAACCTCGAAAATCAGCTTGCTGCAGAGAAGCTCGCTGATGGAGAGAAAGTAGAATCCTTTGTAAAAAGGATTAAGGATCTTCAAGATCAGCTGGCGGCTGTTGGAGTAGTCGTCTCTCAAGAGGATATGGCTCGTCGGTGCATTCGAGTACTTCCTTTCAAGTATGATGGCATTGTGACAGCATTGAACACTCAGGTTCGACCCACTCCTTTAAAATTTGATGAACTAAGTGCAATGCTGCTTGAAGAGGAGCTTCGGCTGAAGACAAGAGAAGAAAGGGAAGATTCAGCATTTGTCTCTAGGACTAAGGGTGAAGGGGCATCCAATTCAAACAATGCGAATAGGATACCGAAGAAGAAGAAGTTCAATGGATCGTGTTTCTACTGTGACAAGAAGGGTCACACAATCAAGGATTGTCGAAAGAAGATGGCGGATGAGAAGAATGGTTCTAATAAGACTTCTTGGAGAGAGCCCGAGTCCGCTAACAATGTCGTAGATGAACTTGAGTTATGGGTCGCAACTGAAGAAGTGTGTTCTTCAGTTGACACTCAAGTTGTTGATGAGTCTTGGATTCTCGATAGTGGAGCATCCCGACATATGACCAGTAATCGTGACTGGTACAGTTCTTGGACACCTCTACAAGAGCCCATCAATGTTGTGGTCGGGAACAATGCTCGATGTCCGGCCAAAGGAACCGGAACCGTCTCCCTCAAAGCAACGACCGGTGGGACAAAGCATCTCTCTCAAGTGTTGTACGTGCCAGATCTGAAGAAGAATCTACTGTCCATTTCTGCACTGACTGACAAGGGTCTTGATGTTCGATTCAAGAAGTCGGGTGCAGAAATAACAGATTCTGCTGGCAAGGTTGTAGGAATAGGGGTGAGGCGCAACAATCTCTATGAGCTGAGCGCGTTTACCATTTCTACTGACCACAGCACAAGTACCAACACAAAGCAATGGCATGAGAGATTTGGGCATCTCAACGTTGCTGTGTTGAAGGAGATGAAGAAGTCGAATATGGTAGTTAAGTCATGTTTGTGATGCTTATATGATGGGCAAGCATCAAAGATCAGCCATTCCAAAAGAGAGTCAAAATCGGGCAAAGACTCCTCTACAGCTAATACACATTGACCTCTCTGGAAAAATGGTGACTCCTGCAATGGGTGGATCTCTCTACTATATGCTAATAGTCGACGACTTCAGCAGAAAGATGTGGGTTTACTTCCTTCGGGAGAAGGCTGAAGCTTTTAAAATCTTCAAAAGATGGCATAAGTTTGTCGAGCGAGAGTCTGGAAAGTTAGTGAAGGAGCTACGCTCTGATCGAGGTGGAGAATTCTTATCAATCGAATTCTGTGAGTATTGCAAAGAGCATGGAATTAAGCGCCAACTTACAACTGCCTACACCCCACAACAAAATGGCGTTGTCGAACGTCGAAATCGAACAGTTGTCGAGATGGCTAGGTGTATGTTGAAGGCACAAGCGCTGCCCGACCCATTCTGGGCTGAAGCAGTGAACACAGCAGTTTACATCCTCAATCGGAGCTACACGAAGGCACTTCAAGGGAAAACACCCCAAGAAGCTTATTCAGGCAAGAAACCTTCAGTGCTGCACTTCAGAACCTTTGGGTGTATGTGCTACGCACATATTCCAGATGTGAGCAGAAAGAAGTTGGATGCTAAAAGCAAAAAGTGTATCTTTCTCGGATATAGTGAAGAGTCAAAGGCCTATCGACTCTACGATCCAGAGGCAAGAAAGATATTGACAAGCCGCGATGTGGTGTTCGATGAGGAACAACCACAGCTAGCTGAGAACAACGATTCTCAAGTTATCTCATCAACTGAAGAAGTATTTTACCCAATCCCGACCCATTATCCAAAAAAGGAAGCTGAACCATCTGATGGTAATGGTTCACTAGTTCAGCCTATGCCAGTCCCACATGTAAAGAAAATACCTAAGTGGGCTCAACAACTCTTCAATGATCATACTCCTAAAGTTGAGTTTCCTGAAACTTCAACTGATGGATTACGAAGATCAAGAAGAATACAGGAGCAAGGAAGAACCTCTGACCACATTGTCAACATGGCTCTGATGGTGGACATCATAGGCTCAGTGAGTGAGCCGACCTCGGTGGAGGAAGCTATGGCCGACCCGAAGTGGAAAGAGGCGATGATATCAGAATATGATAGCATCATGAAAAATGACACATGGGAGTTGGTAGAGAGGCCAACAAAGAAGAAGGTGATAGGCACGAAGTGGGTATGGAAAGTAAAGTATAAAGCTGATGGCTCTTTGGAGAAATTCAAGGCCAGGCTAGTAGCGCAAGGATACTCCCAAATTGAAGGGTTCGATGTACAAGAAACATTTGCCCCGACAGCTCGCATGACAACAATTCGAATGGTCATAGCGTTGGCTGCTTCAAGAGGATGGCCGATTTATCAAATGGATGTCAAATCAGCATTTCTGAATGGGCATCTCAAGGAGGAGGTATATGTGACACAACCACCGGGGTTTGAGATACCGAATTCAGAAAACAAAGTTTGCAAGCTGAAGAAGGCACTATATGGTCTAAAGCAAGCACCAAGAGCTTGGAACAAGAGGATAGACAGCTTCTTACGATCAATCGACTTTAAGCAATGTGCTTCGGATGCAAGTATGTATGTCAAAATGAAGGATGGGAAACAAGTCATCATTATCATTTACGTGGATGATCTAGTACTTACTGGTGACCATGAAGAGTGCATTGGCCAAACACAAGAGTGTTTGAAAACTGAGTTTGAAATGACAGACTTGGGGATTCTACACTACTTCCTTGGAATTGAGGTTTGGCAAACCTCGGTCGGCATCTTCATGTCACAAAGAAAGTATGCAACAGAGATCTTGAAGACCTTCGGGATGATGGACAGCAAGTCGAAGTCGACTCCAATGGAGTCAAACTGCAAGCTATCCCAAGAAGACTCATCACCAATGGTTGACATAAGGAAGTATAGACAACTAGTAGGAAGTCTAATTTTCCTATGCAACACTAGGCCGGATATTTGTTTTGCAGTCAATGTGGTGAGTCGATTCAGCAACAAGCCGAAGGAGACTCATTGGAAAGCTGCTCTACGTGTATTAAAGTACATTGTGGGTACTTTAAATTATGGAATCTTCTACAAGCCAACAATTGACCAACTTAGTGGATATTGCGACTCCGATTGGGCTGGAGATAGTGATTCCAGAAAATCAGTTTCTGGATATTGTTTTTCAATAGGATCTGGAGCTGTTTCATGGAGTAGTAAAAAACAACCAACAGTGGCACTATCTTCAACGGAGGCAGAATACAAAGCAGCATGCATAGCGGCATGCGAGGTAGTTTGGCTAAGAAGAATCCTTATGGATGTGGCAGTCCCAATAAGGACGGCAACGGTATTGAGGTGTGACAATCAGAGTTGCATGGCCATTGCCAAGAACCCCGTATTTCATGCACGTACTAAACACATAGAGATTCAGTATCACTATGTGCGGGAGCTAATAAATGATGAGATTGTGGAGCTTGAGTACTGTCCAACATCAGAAAATGCTGCAGATATCTTCACAAAGGCGCTTGGAGCAGAACAGTTGCAACAACACCTTCGACGACTAGGTGTTGGCCCAATTCCAAGTGAACTCAATGGGTTGATCATTGAGGGGGCGTGTTAGATATAATCAATGATCAGCCCCAAGTTGTAAATCTATCCCCATATGTGCTCTTAGAGTGCACATTTTGTGATAGCGCCCCAAATGAGGAGCGGCTAGTGTGCAACTCGACCATATGGGTCGATAAGGTGTTAATCTAGGAAACCGTAGATGCGTAGGACACAATATATTTAGGAAAGAGAGAAATAGATAAAAGGATTGGCTAATCAAGTCAGCTAGAATATTTTGTGGGCAAGTTACGATGTACTTAGTCTTGAAGTATGCGTCATTGACTTCAAGATAAGTATTATCTAGCACTAGCCTGTACCTAGGGAGTTGGGTCATATTAAATGACAAGTCAGTTGACAGAAAAGGAATATCTCCACTACTGTCAACTGACTTGCACATATATACTAAGACCAAACATAGATTATAAGTCACTTTTCTCACACAGTGGTCAGATTGATCATTAGTCCCCACTAATTTTGTAGTGAGCCGGTCCATATCCTATCTAAGCTCTAAGGTGTGAGCGCATGGGAAAACTACCATTTTGAACTACTCTCATATGTAATAGAAATTCTGTTTTCATATATCCATCTCTGCAGTTGTAACTCTATATACCTATCTACTCGATTCTCAATATTTCTAATAAATCATCACCCTTGTCATGGACAGAAAGGCCATTATCTCCCGCCATTGTAGGTGCTTCCCTCGCTTCAAGGACCTCTCTCCATTCTGGATAGGCCTATGCTAAAATCTTTTGAAGACCAAAATTACACCAAAATTACCCTATCAGAGTTGAGAATCTTACATATGTAGATGATGAGATTCTTTAGTCACATTGTCGTGAAGCTCACACTTCACGAGGTGAAATTGGTGGAATTGTGGGACCGATGGCTAAGATTAGCAATAAGGGGCAACGTGTGAATCAAACGTCCAAAGCCTAAGTCGTGGCCTTGTATATTTGGGCCATATTTGTAAATTGAAGAAAGGATTGGTTTAATAGTAAGAAAGACCATTCTTATAATCATCAATGAATATAAGCCCTATATATTCAAAGCCATATGTGTAATTTGAGGGAATGATAGGACTATATTTGAAAACGGCCATTTTTAGAAGGTTCTAAAAACTATATGGAAACTTCTTGAAAAGCCTAGGGGCACCTCAATCAGTGAGCAGCCTATAAAAATCACTTAGGGAGGGGGGGATCAATGAAGGAAACAAACAAGGGAAGAAATCAACCAAAGATCTGAAGTGAAGTAGGCAATAACATTAGGGAGGAAGAGTGTATAGTGAGGAGGAAAAGTGCCTTCATGTGTCAAGTAGAATTCAGCAATGGTTCAGTTCGGTTCGAGTGTCAAACTCAAACCACAAAACCGTTTAAACCAGAACTGTTCAAACCGAATTGTTGCGAAAAATTCAAGCTCAAACCAAATGGTTTAGACATTTTCAAACCATAAAACCGTTAAAACCACGGTTTCGTGGTTCAGTTCAGTTTTCAAGTTAGGTTAAAATTTTAAAATTTTAAAATTTAAAGTTGTTTTTTTAAATATCAAAATTAGGCTTAAAAATGAAAGGTTGTTCAAAAGAATATTTAAGATAATAATCGAGTGTCAACCCTAAACCCTTCAATCCGTTTTAACAGTTTAAACCATGATTTCAAACCGTTTAAACCGGCAACCAATAATATGATAAAGGCTCAAACCGAACCAAACCGAAACTAAACCATTTTCAAAAACCTGAACTTGAACTGAACCTCACCATATAAACTATTAATCCACGGTTTCACGGTTCGGTTTTGTTCAAACAAAACCATTGCCGATTGCTACTGGCCAGTGATGATTGAGACTTTGAATCTCCCTCCCCTCCCAATGTTGGAGGGTGGCAGCTCCAGACCTGCACTCTCATTCATCTTTATTATCTCTGTACTACATTCTCTCTCTTCCCAGATTCTTTTCTCTCTAGAATCTGTAACTCTTTAAATGCCTTCTCTCTCTAGAATCTGCATTGCTTTAAATGCATTTTGTTTCTTCCACTTTTTCCAAGATATTCCCTTTTTTTATTCCTAGTTTATTGTACCTGTTTGGTAGTACAAGAGTCTCTTAACTACCAAACAACCATTCCCAATTTTGTATAAATAGGTTTATACCAGCCTCTTTTGTAAGGAGATTATTTTCTGTTGCTACTTAGAAACAAGCACAACTCTTTGGCTGTGTCTCTACTCTTTGCAACCATTTTTTCTACTACTGTCTAACAGCCTTCTCACAGCTTGGCTGTGTCTATTTTGTTCTAACTCTTCCGTTGCTGCTATTAACAGCTTTTCTCACATGGTATCAGAGCAGTGAAGTCTCCATATCCTCGGCCTGATTTTTTTTTTTGCCAAAGAGCACACAGACCTCTCTTCTTTTATCCCTCCCTCCCAACATTATAGAGGAGGTTCTCTTAGCAGCCACCCTCCCAACCTACAAAGGAGGTTCCCTTTTTTCTTTCCCCCTCATCTGAGCCTCACCTAGCATCTAGGGAGAAGTAGAAAGACCCTGAGCATCTACTTACAACTGCTGTAAATTGTCCCGCAAGGTTTGGGTTTATTTTCTTGTAGAAAAATTGCAAGCCCTCTCAAAATTTCAAGAATGGGTAGCTCTCGTGGAGAACGAGACATCAAAGAAAGTTCGAAAGATCAGGTCGGACAATGGTGGAGAGTTTATCTCCCAAGCTTTCAACCATTTCTGCTCTCAACGAGGCATTGCTCGCCAATTTTCTACACCCAATACTCCTCAACAAAATGGAGTCGTGGAAAGGAAGAATTGGACAGTCCAAGAGATGGCTCGTACGATGTTATCTCAATCTGATCTTCCTCTCTTGTTTTGGGGTGAAGTTGTCAACACAACAGTCTACATCATCAACTGCTGCCCAACAAAAGCAATTGCTGGAATGACGCATGCAGAAGCATTTACAGGTGTAAAGCCCTCAATATCTCATTTTAAAGTCTTTGGTTGTGATGCTTATGTTCACATTTCAGATCATAAACAGACGAAATTTGAGTCCAAAACCAAGAAATGCAAATTTCTTGGTTACAACACACAATCTAAAGTGTACAAGTTATGGGATTTAGAGTCAAAGTCCCTAGTCATCTCTAGGGATGTTCATTTTGTGGAGTGTCAACTGGATGATTCTAGGATTTCACTTGAGTTCATGGTTGAAATCCCAGCTCCTCTGGAATCTCCTATTTTAGACGAAGATGTCTCTTCTTCATGCCCCCCATCTCCTCCTACTCAATCTCTAACTTCGCCAACAATTCAATCCTCTCCCTCAACTCCACTTGTTTCCCCTCCCTCTACAAACCAGCTTCCACCACTTCCCAAGTGGATTCAATCCACCATTCGTGATTCTCATCTCTCTGATGCTAAACTTCACGAGTATACATCTGGTTCTCGAACACGTAAGTCACAACGACCTCTTCACTCATGCAACTTTGCCTTATTGTGCACTGTTGTGCAATCAAAGGAACCCACAATTGCAAAAGAGGCCCTTGTTCTTCCAAAGTGGAAAGCAGCAATGGAAGTTGAACTTGATTCCATTGAGTAGAATCATACATGGGAGCTGGTCCCACGGCCTCCACATCGACAAGTCATTGGACTGAAATGGATTTCAAGACCAAATACCATGCTGATGGTACTGTTCTTCCAAAGTGGAAAGTAGCAATGGAAGTTGAACTTGATTCCATTGAGTAGAATCATACATGGGAGCTGGTCCCACGGCCTCCACATCGACAAGTCATTGGACTGAAATGGATTTCAAGACCAAATACCATGCTGATGGTACTTTGGATAAGCACAAGGCACGCTTAGTGGCAAAAGGCTACTCACAAGTCAAAGGAGTGGATTACGAGGAAACTTTTGCTCCAACAACAAGTTACACCTCTATCCGATGTGCGCTTGCATTTGCTGCTCACAACAAATGGCCCATTTTTCAAATGGATGTCAAGTCCGCCTTCCTTAACGGTGACTTGAAAGAGGAGGTTTATGTTGAACAGCCTCCAGGTTTCGAGATTTTAGAGCAGAAAAACATGGTCTACAGGTTACACAAAGCCTTGTATGGCTTAAAGCAAGCTCCCAAAGCTTGGCATGACAAAATTGATAGCTTCTTTCTCTCTCTTGGGTTTCAAAACTGTAATATTGACAACAATCTCTATGTTTTTTCCCAAGATAATTTGCTTTGCTTGATCATATTATATGTTGACGACCTTCTAATTACAGGGTCCCTTGCATCTAAAATCGAGGAGGTCTGCGCTGACCTCAAAATAACCTTTGAAATGACTAATCTAGGACTTCTCCATTATTTCATAGGTATGGAGGTCTATCAATCACATGGTGGTATCTTTCTCAGCCAACATAGGTATCTCAGGCAGCTCCTTGAGACCTATAGCATGTCAAATTGCAAGCCACTCTCCTGTCCAATGGATCCAAACTCAAAGCTATCTCGTGAAGACAATTCTCCCATATTTGAGGATATCACGAAATATAGAAGGTTAATTGGGTTCCTTCTTCACTTAACTTATACCAAGCCTGATTTGTCCTATAGCGTGAGTATTCTCAGCCAATTCTCAACTCCTCCAAGACAAAGTCATTGGCAAGCACCTATTCGAGTTCTTCGGTATTTGGCCAACACACTCGACTACGGTCTGCCTTTTAGAGGCGGCATTGAGCTTGTTGGCTACTCAGATGCTGATTGGACAGGTGATATTGATTCTAGAAGGTCCACATCTGGCTATTGTTTTATGTTAGGTTCAGGCTTGATTTCTTGGAAATCAAAGAAGCAAAACTAGTTTCTACTTCATCGACGGAAGTTGAATACCGCGCCTACTTGGATACTTGCTGTGAGTTGCTATGGTTAATGCAATTATTTTCTCACATTCGTGTTTTGCAAGACTCTCCTATTGCAGTTTTCACCGACAGCCAAAGTGCCCGTGCCTTGGCACATAGCTCAGCATTTCATGGTAGAACAAAACACATCGAAGTGCACTACCATTTTGTTCGTGAATTAGTAAAATCACAAGTCATCAACTTGTCATATTGCCCTACTCAAGTAAATGTGGCTGATTTATTTACAAAGCTGCTTCCAAGGCAAGCCATTGATCAGCTCCTCGATCAACTCAATGTTGGACCGCCGTTCTGGAGCTGAGAGGTGTTGGAGGGTGGCAGCTCCAGACTTGCACTCTCTTTCATCTTTATTATCTTTGTACTACATTCTCTCTCTTCCCAGATTTTTTTCTCTCTAGAATCTGTAACTCTTTAAATGCCTTCTCTCTCTAGAATCTGCATTGCTTTAAATGCCTTTTGTCTCTTCCACTTTTTTCAAGATATTCCCTTTTTTTATTTGTAGTTTATTGTACCTATTTGGTAGTACAAGAGTCTCTTAACTACCAAACAACCATTCCCAATTTTGTATAAATAGGCTTATACTAGCCTCTTTTGTAAGGAGATTATTTTCTGTTGCTACTTAGAAACAAGCACAACTCTTTGGCTGTGTCTCTACTCTTTGCAACCATTTTTTCTACTACTGTCTAACAGCCTTCTCACAGCTTGGCTGTGTCTATTTTGTTCTAACTCTTCCGTTGCTGCTATTAACGGCTTGGCATCTATTTTGCATAATCTCGTGCTCTTTCCCCCAACCATCTCATTTGCTTCTACAATCTCCTGTTGGATAAAATCTCGGTGATTTGATGTTGTCATGATGTGGTGGGTCCAAAAGTAGAAATATGGAAAAGGGGAACAACAATATAAATGTTATATATATTTATATGAAATATTTGATGGAAAAGGGGCAGGTGAGTATTAAATGTGGTTGGTGATGCCTCTTTTACTATTAAAAGGGGAGAGGAGTTTTCATTTTGGGGGTTCTTTTTTTGGCGTTTTGGACGTCTTTATTGTTTAAATTTAGGGTTTCCTCTTCTTCTTTATTCTACTTGGAGTCTAGGATTTGAGAGTGAGTGAGTATGAGAGTGGAGTTGGACCAGCTCTTCTTCAATTTCTTCTATTCTTGTTTTTGGGATTTCTTCACCACCATTGAGCCATCACACTGTGCTAGTGTGTTAGAGGGAAGAAATAAAGTTCGACTACCGGTCGAGGAAGGAAGCTCAAAATGGCATGAGGACACTACATCAACAAAAGTGCATCGTTACTGTTGATTGTAGGCAAGGCCTCATCGATACCACAAAGTTTGGATCCTTATCATTAACTCAATGCTTTTGTTACACCATTAAACACCGCTCGCAATCACTACTAGGATTTTTTTGTAATGACATTGTAAAACCTATTGTAAATTAGCGGTTTTGGTCTTAATCAAGATTTATTGTGTTAATCTAGTGTAATTAGACCTAATTTCGTTCATAACCATTCAAGTGCGTTCGTGGTAAGAGAGAAGTCGAATTGTGACGCTACTGGAACAAGACCCCAACTCACAACTAGCGAGCCCTAGAGTCTAGGAATTCTTCAAGTCTAGTGAGCCCTTGGCGCGAATCAAATACTTGAACATGACATTGCTTTTGTACATTGAAGGGGAGTATGCAAGAGATTACCCACAAGGGGGTTATAAGACTTTTCTCTTGGCATCTTGCCTTCCTTGGTTCAGTTCCCGTGTGATCCCACTCGAATAGCACAAGCACACTCATTTACATGACAATGCGATGAGACTGTGAACTACAGGACAGCATCTTAGTCTATTTCTATTTATTCTGTCGCATAGCTACATTAATTTTGGTTTATTACTCTCAAAGATGAGACAACATTTTAAGATGTAATCTCTTCTTTGGTCTTATAGGCCATTTTGGCCTCTTAAAAGACGCTAATATTTTTTTCTTCTTCTATGTAAAATAGAGGTGTACTCTCATTGTGCTGTAGCCTGTGTTGCTTGACCACTTTTATGAGACTTTTGCGCTTGCTACATCCTCTGTTCCTGGCTTCCTATTCTCACTTGCTCCTAATGTTGTAGGTGCCATTAGACTGCCCCGCCATTACAACCTTGTCTATTGCTTTCATATTCCACTTTTTTGATTGGTGTTTGCCTATACATATAAGTTCATTATGAGCAGTAAAGATAGGGGTTCTTGAGATGCACTTCAAACCCTAATATCCTACCTAAATCAAACCTAATGGAAAAAGGATAACTGTGGCAGCAACAGTCTATAAGAATGTGATTAGAAAATGGTGATTGTGCTTCATTTTTTTTATCAATTTTCTATTAGTCTTAAGCATGAATGTGGTCAGAGCCTAGAGATTAGTTAATGATGACTGTGTAAGGTCTAGAAGAAAGGGTTCATTAATAGAATTGTCATTTTATTCATCCAATAAATTTTATGACCTGACTCGGAACCAAGGAACCGTATTTGACCTCCTACATGTAGGGATGGACCTAAAATTGAATGTAGAATCTTAGATGCATAAAGATTCATCCAGAGAAATGCTATAAACAGATTAAAACTATTAAGATTACATGACAACCAAATTACGATTGCTTTATGGAAACTTTCACTAACAGTACAAAGACAAACTATACATGACAGAAGGACGTCTAAATATAAAATACATATATCTGAAGAAAATTTCTTTTGCATGCTGCCAAGTCAGCGTCATGAACTTATTTATCTCAGAATGAAGTTAGTAGACTGTTCAAACATTTTTCTACCTCAGAATATGTATGAAGTTAATATACTGTTCAAACTTTTTAGAGGTCTTCCTTTATATTTAATCAGTGCTACTCAAAATTTGGGGATGCTACATATACATTGACAAGATTTTTCCGGGACAGATGTAGTTCTGATTGTACCACAAAGCCAATCCTCAATCAACATGAGAATGGTATCTTCTCCCCCTGTATATTTCTTAGTTGGCTTTCTCTGCTTATTATTCTGACAAGAATGGCTTGAATGTATTTTGTATCACACTTAAGGGTTCAGTAACAGTTTTTGGACTAACTTTTGGTAATAACAGTGTTGAATATCCCTTCTGTAGTCAAGTTCTTCCTTGGAACCTAGAAGTGGAGTTGACACAACTGATTCCATGGATTGTTTTCATTATTCACCAGAACTACATCTTTCTATGTCTATTTACAGAGGGTCAAAGCTTGTATGCAGTTATTTTGTGAGACTTAAGAGTTGGTCACGTTCTTTTATATTATATGCAATATATAGCATTTTCTGCTTCTCATTTCTAGTTCCTGCAACATTGGTAAGTAGGATGGTGATTCAAAGTATACTGTTGGGAATTTGTTATTGAGCCAGATAACCATATCTCCCTAATAACTTATATATATTTCAGCCTGACTTGTTCCAAACGTTCCAAATTTCTGCCCATCAGAAGGTGTTTCATGGTCATGTTGCATTAAAAAACTACCTTCACATATATGGTTTTTTGCAGGGATCAGCAGCAAATCATCGCTAAAGCCAGATTTACATTGTATTGTGTCACACAATCAGAGGAATGCAAAATCATTTTACCCTAGTGAAGGCAAGCATTATTCTCTTTAAGATGAATGGCTTGGTGAAGCTGTAGATAAAAGATATTCCTATTAGCTGTTATGGAATATATTGTATGCACACTATTTAACCTTTGCATCTGCAGGAGATATATGAATGAAAATATTATTGTAGAGTCATCTGCATAGCTCATTTGAATTGGAGTAAAGTCATCTCATGCATGTCTTTCAAATGTGGCCACAGGTCAAGGGGTGGCTGAAGTAGAAAAATATTCAAGCATAGACAAGGTTGGATTATTGGGTCAGAAATTCACCCAACCATTTGTAAGGCCTCTCCTCGTTTTATTGAGTCATGTATATACTGGTGGAAGGGGGAAGTAGTTTGACTTGTAGAAATATTTTAGGCACTTGATTCACATTCCACTTTAAATGCTGCATCATTGAGCACTCCGAAGTCTTTGTCTGCAATTCTTGCGGGTTCCCGTGGCAATTCAACAACCAAACGCATATCTTCTCTTGATATTACTCCAGCTAATCGGGCAACTGGAAGTGAAGCTGTTGCAAATGTTTATGGTGGTTTGAAGACAAAAACAGGGTTGCAAAATGATCAAAGTTCAGAAGTTTTTGTGTTAGATGCTATCAACCTTGCTTCACCATCTCCATCTTCCAAGAGGAAAAGAGACTCTGAACCCCTCAAGAACATGCATTCTACAAGTGTACACATTGGCCAAAATCAGGGGGATAATGCTTCCAGGACCAGTTCTTCTGATAATCTGGAGTGTGGTGGGCAAAATCAAGATGGAAAAGATAAGCCTGATAGGAAAGCCTTAGTTAGCTCAAAGGATTCTGTGAAGGGTGATATAAAAAGCAAAAATGCTGCAGACTTCTTGAAAGAGGTGTTCATCCTTTTTTCTTTTTTAATGATAGGCACATGGCTCTAGTTTTCACCACAGTGCCATCCAAATGTATTAGGATGTTGATGCAGGTAAGTGAATTACAGATTAACAATACATTCTTGTATTAGGTCAAAGCACATCTCAGTTCTCCAGAATACAAAAGATTTTTTGAATATATGAAGGGCTTGAGACAGCAACTTACAGATATGAGAACAGTTCTGGAAGGTGTTGCAAATTTATTTTCGGCCCCTCAACGTCTCTTCTTGTTGCACAGGTAACAGATAATGTTTGTCTTTTACCGCAAATTAGGAAATCTTCATGAAGCCTTATGCATCAAAATTGTGATTCTAGATTTTGCGATTTTGTCCCTACCCAACACCAAGAGCTTTATGCACAATATTTGGCTGAGAAATGTGCGGCAGTGGAGGAATTGTCTGGTATGTAGGCATTTTACAGTTACCATGAAAGATTTGGTTAATCATAACGGGTGGTGGCTCTTATTGGATGTTTTGATGTCAGGTCGAAAATTTCCTGGGGATAAAGAATCTGTGGATGGTCAGAGATATCCTGCTTTACATGGGTTCCCATCCAGAAGTCGTAAAAGACCTGAACGTTCAAATAATTGATGAGTAAGAAGAAAATAGCTTTACTCATCATATTGTTTTACCTCAGTAATTGTAATGTACTGAGAATGTCTTCGCTAAATGCTGCAAGCTGATGCAATCGGCATCAGCCAACCATTTTGACTGTGGTCAAGCTGATTTAAGAAGAATAAAAATCTTGCTGCCACTAGAGATGCTTTACTGTATTTGGTTTAACATCACTATTGCAGCTATTGTGAATTATCTTGCTCCAAAAGTAGCGTTGTCGTCTATGAGGAGGCCAAATTTGACCCATGGGACCACGATTGCATCAGCCAACCATTTTGACTGTGGTCAAGCTGATTTAAGAAGAATAAAAATCTTGCTGCCACTAGAGATGCTTTACTGTATTTGGTTTAACATCACTATTGCAGCTATTGTGAATTATCTTGCTCCAAAAGTAGCGTTGTCGTCTATGAGGAGGCCAAATTTGACCCATGGGACCAAATAAGCATATATTGTACGTGACTCCTTCCTAAGAAAGAGGATTTGAAAACTCTTCATGTGGAGATTATGCAAACACCCTAACCCTCACCCTATTTATTGGTGGGGATTTGAGAATGTGTTTAGGGTTTAGGGTTGTTATCATGCTTGTTTAATAAATCATCGTAATTATTGCAAATTACCTTGATACCTTGCATATCTCCATATGAGGGTGATGATGCACTACTGAAATGCCATCATTAGGCAAATCTGGATTTGCCTAATGGTTGCAAAACTGTGTTGAATTTTCATTAGACCAAGAATTAATCTTTAGATTGGCCAAGATATTATGATTCTAGTGCTACAATGTCAATGGTAGAAAATCTTTTATGATGCAACTATTGAATTTTTTATGATGAAATACCTAGCATTGATTTATCATATGATGAACACATGCATGGTAACCAAACCTTCTAATTGAGCTCTAGTTTGTGATATGGCATGATTATGTTTTTATGAGGAATGAGTTTTCAATTGACGAGAGGCCAGAAATATAATTTCCAAGAATTACAAAAACATAACAAATGTTTGATTTCTAAACATATTTTCTTCATCACAACATTAGTCTTTGTTTCAAGGTGAAGTTGATAAGGCTTTTTATGGATGGAGCTTGCAACTCGTTGCAAATTAAGTTTAATCATTATGTAGCAAGTTCAATGTCTTTGAGGCAACACTAAGACCTTTCTTAATCCATGGCTAGTATAAATCCTGGAAGTCCATGATATCTGCAAGGACACCAGCAGCTGTTGTATCATTTCCTGCTCCAGCTCCTTGAAGGACAAATGGAGATTTACTATAACATCGGCTGTATATTTCAACCTGTTCACATAAATCAGCACCGAAAAAGAATCCGTATTTGTATTAGTAATGGGAAGACTACACAATAGCAATTGGATCAGTCAAAATATTAAACTTGCATAGTCTATAAATACAATTTCTATTACACAGCCATTACTTAACATACAAACCAGATAATGAAACGATAAAAAGATCAAATCCCAAATGTATAACGATCCTTTTCACAATGACATTATAAGAGAGAGGAAAGATATATCAACAACTTTTAAGGGCCCAAAATGGCCTATAAGGTCGAAATAAGAAATTACACCTCAAAATGTTGTCTCATTTTTCAGTACTACCAACTGAAATAAATATAACTAAACAAAGGTACTAAAGCATCTCATATTATTTATAAACACTGAAACTTATTGCTTTTGAAAAATCACCAACATTGGCCACTCCAATATGGAGAGTTCTCGTATGTCCATGAAGCACCATTGGTGCAAGGTGATAATGGCCTTTGTTAGTCAATGAAAAAGCATGATAGGGCTGTCATCAAGAGGCCATGCTATTGCCCAATTTATAGTAATCCCACTTTTGATGCACTGATTAACTTAGCGCTTGAGGAGTGATGAAACTAAAGAATGTTGTAGTGGTTCTTCGATTATGAGTTGTGGTTGTATGCTGTCTGACAATTCCAGTGTGCACAATCCCATTTATACTTATGCATGGGGTCTATGCATTTATACTTATGCCATTTGATTGGAACCATTGTTACATTTGATTGGAGCTCCTAAATTGGTTGGATAATAGTCACCCTGATTGGAACAATGCATGGTTTACACCGTATCATGCGGTAATCATTGAGACTAAATGTCTCTTGAACCTGTCTAGTTATGAGCCCTATGAAGCCTCAATTTCCCAAAACTCTATTACACACAGAAGTGTTGGTGGACAAGTGCATCAAACAGCCATAAAGTTCGTAGGTTCTCAAAATTGCATATATGCACATTATCTTTCAAGGGCACCAAGATCAGTATAACCACGGGCTCAAGAAAATGTCATTGGCATACAATAATATTGGTATGGTTATCATTGCTAAGCATGCTTCTGAATTACCCAATCTCTCCATGTAATTAGCTATCTCATCTATATAAGAACAAAGAGAGTTTGTGATGCTGTGTATCCTTGTTTTACTTCAATTGTGCTAGCCAAGACATTCAACAATCCATAGGAGTTTGAACTTCTTGTAACATTGATTCATATAGAGGATAGATTCCCCTTGCATATGTATTGGAGCTCGGAAGGCTTTTAATCGTTGCATGAGCTGAGCACGTGGTACAATGTCAAGGCTTTTCAGAATACAAAGAGAAATAAGTACCGGTGATACCTTCTTTGTATGTGCTTGGTTCGGGAGCAGTACGTAACATTCTTCGCTAGGTGTATGGCGTTTTGGCTGTCGCAATGAAGCAAGAACTCCCTTTGCTTCATCCCCAACTCACTGAGAAAATTTCTCATCCAAATAAGCTATTTTCCGGCCTCTACCGCTGCCATGTACTCTACCTTCTCTGTATGTGCTTGGTTCGGGAGCAGTACATAACATTCTTCGCTAGATGTATGGCGTTTTGGCTGTCGCAATGAAGCAAGAACTCCCTTTGCTTCATCCCCAACTCACTGAGAAAATTTCTCATCCAAATAAGCTATTTTCCGGCCTCTACCGTTGCCATGTACTCTACCTTTGTGGTCAACAAGGCCACAGACTTCTGCAGTCGTGACTGCCACAACATTGCTCCCCACGTACCCCGAAGTGGATCTGCTAGAGTCTACATCCCCCGAAATGCCCGAGTCGGTAAGCCCTTCGAGCATAGGTTTTCCGACACCATACCTTAGGCATACCCCCGAGGTGCCTTTCAAGTACCTGAGTATCCACTTGTGACCACTCCAAGATCTTTGTCACATATTTCTCTTGTGACAGCCAGAACACTTTCTTAGTTTTGTCCCGAACTATGTGCATACCTAAGATCTGCTTGGCCGGTCCAAGAACTTTCATGGCAAACGACTTGCCTAGAGCTTTCTTTAAGCTCACGATCCTCTTCATGTCTTATCCGACTATCAACATGTCATCCCCATATAATAAGAGAATTAAGAAGTCACCTTCATCGTACCTTTTGACAAACACACAATGATCTGCCTATGTTTTCTGGAACTTATGTTCCTGCATGAAGGACTCAAACTTCTTGTACCATTGGCGTGAAGCTTGTTTCAGACCATACAAGCTTTTCTTTAGTTGACACACCAGGTTCTCTTTCCCTTTCTCCTCAAAGCCTTCGGGTTGCTGCATGTAGATCTCTTCTAGTTCCCTGTGCAAGAATGTTGTCTTGACATCCAACTGTTCGATCTCCAGATCCATACTGGCAACTATGCTCAGAACAATTCGGATTGATGTCATTTTTACGATTGGTGCGAATATTTTGTCGAAGTCGACACCCTTTCTGTCGAAACCCCCTTTTTCTATCGACTTTGACCATTTATTTTTGACTACTCTTTTACCTTTTGGTAGCTCCACCAATTCGTCGGTATAATTTCGGTGCAAGGAGTCCATCTCGTCTTGCATTGCACTCTGCTATCTCTTTGTGCTCATCAGCTATGGCTTCTTCATAGCACTCAGGTTCACCTTCATCAGTCACAAGGATGCATTGACTGGCATATGTAGTCGGTGCTCTTCTTTCTCTAAGTGGGTATCTCCTTCCACTCCTTGTCGGCTCCGGTTCGGATGTCTCTACTAACTCTTCTCTTGGCTCGGGTTCATATGTGTTGATTGGTTGCTGAGGGTTAGCCGATTCCATCTCGTATTCCTGGATCGACTTTAATAGGTCTGCTGATTCCGACTCATTTGTATTGGTCGGTTGCTCCGAGTCAACCGACTCGGATTCGGTTGTGCCGACTGGCTGTCTCCAAAGAACCGATTGTGTCGGTTCACTTGGCATTAAGTCAATAGTAGTGGGAGTCGACTGGGAAATTGATTCCGACTTCTGTTGCCTCCAGCCCTCAATCGTCTTGTCTTCCAAGAAGACCACATCCCGACTCCTCACTACTTTCTTATCGACTAAGTCCCACAACCTGTAGCCGAACTCGTCCTCCAAGTATCCCATGAATATGCATGGTTTCGACTTATTGTCAAGCTTCGACCTCTGATCCTTTTGATTCTGACTTCTGTTGCCTCCAACCCTCAATCGTCTTGTCTTCCAAGAAGACCACGTCCCCATTCCTCACTACTTTCTTATCGACTAAGTCCCACAACCTATAGCCGAACTCATCCTCCGAGTATCCCATGAATATGCATGGTTTCGACTTACTGTCAAGCTTCGACCTCTGATCCTTTTGCTTCCAACTTCTGTTGCCTCCAGCCCTCAATCGTCTTGTCTTCCAAGAAGACCACGTCCCGACTCCTCACTACTTTCTTATCGACTAAGTTCCACAACTTGTAGCCGAACTCGTCCTCCGAGTATCCCATGAATATGCAAGCTTATTGTCAAGCTTCGACCTCTGATCCTTAGCCACATGCATATACACCAGACATTTGAACACCCTCAGGTGTCGGTAGGAGACATCCTTTCCTGTCCACACCCTCTGTGGGACATCACCTTTCAATGGCACTAAGGGAGACCTGTTCATCATATATTGTTCATCATATAAACACTAACTCAGGGGTCTTTGGCACGATGTATTCGATTCGAATACCTTGGGCCTTGCAGTATTCCTTGAACTGGCCTCTATATTCGCCACCATTGTCGGTTCGAACAACATTCAACTTCCAACCCGACGCTTGTTCAATTCTTGCCTGAAACTCCTTGAACATTGACAATAATTGATCCTTCGACTTCAGTACGAAGGCCCAGGTCTTCCGACTATAGTCGTCAATAAACGTTACAAAGTGCTGTCCACCTCGATGCGATGGAGCATCTACATAGCACACATCCGTGTGTACTAGTTCCAATGCAACTTCTCTTCTTTTTGGTGGTCTTGTGTGGAATGCTTCTCTGTTCTACTTTCCAACTGAGCAGTCAACACACTTCTCCAAGTGTACTCCTTTCACTTATGGGAGAAGTTCTTGGTCAGCCAAGATATACATTCCTTTTTCACTCATGTGGCCTAGTCTCTTATGTCGTAATTCTCCATTCGAGGCGGCTGCCACATTCACTTCTGACTTGCACAGTCAGGCATGCATCATATACAATGTGCCCTCTTTCTGTGCTCGGGCCAATATGATGTTTCCTCGGCAGAACTTCCACTTGCCGTTTCGGAAGTTGCCATCGTAGCCTTCTAGTCGATATCAAATTCAATCTGATATCGAGGACTTGTAGAACTTCCCTTAGAGTCAATTGACAACATGTTGACGTCATCATGCATACACTTCCTATGCCGGCTATCTTGCACTCCCCATTATCTCCCATCTTTACATAGCCATGATCCCCAACTGTGTAAGTCGAGAAACACTCTCTTGATAGAGTTATATGGAAAGATGCCCCCGAGTCGATTACCCAAGTTCACTCTTCACTTGCAAGATTTGTTCTTGCTTGCTCACAAATGAACAAGATCTCCTTTGCACTTGTAGTAACGGCTGAGGTACCCTTTTCATTAGAAATTTTCCTGGGTTCGACACCATTACTGACACCTTTGTCCTTCCTCATGTATCGGCAGTCCTTCTGATAGTGTCCAGGTTTTCCACAATGAAAGCATGTTAGCTTACCTTTGGACTTGAACCTGGCTTGGGAGTTGTCCATTCTTTGTGGACTTCTTTGCCGGTTCCTTCCTCTGCCGGTTTGTTGAATCAAGTTTGACTCTGATTGAGACATGACACTCTTGTCCTTTCTTCTTGTCTCTTTGTTCAAGAAGCTTGTCTTTACGGCTTGTAAAGACAAGTTCTCTTCTTGACACGAAGTGCTGAGAGTCACCACCAGGTTCTCCCAACTGTCTGGTAGGGTACATAGTAGTAGTATGGCCTGCATTGCATCTTCAAAGGGAAACTTGGTTGCCGCAAGTTGGTTCACATACCTCATGAATGTGCTTACGTGCTCAACTATGCTATCCCCGTCCTTGTATTTCAGCCTCAAAATCTTTCTCATAAGAGATGTTTTGTTTAGGGCGTTCTTCCTCTCATATAGGCCTGCCAGCTTCTGCCACATCTCGTAGGCATTTGTGTCGTTCACCACATGCTGAAGGACACTTACATTGACGCACTGTCTGATGGTGGCCATCGCCTTTCTATTCAGAAGTTTCCATTCAGACTCTAATACCCCCATGAGTATTTCTGCTCTGTCGATGGGCTCGTATAGGTCTTTGACTATGAGAAGGTCCTCCATCTTTATCTTCTAGTCTGCATAGTTCTGAGAGTTTAGAACTATCATACTTGGGAAGCCACTCACACCTCCTTCCATGCTTGCACCTCAAGCTCTGATACCAGTTTGATGGGATTCGATCCCTATGATTCGTGAGAAGAACCAACTCGAAAATGCACAACAATGCGGAAGACAAAAAACAGCAAATGCACAGTGCTCAGAGTTTTACGTGGAAACCCTAAATGGGAAAAGAACCACGGGAACAGAGATTCCACTATACAACAGAGAATACGAGATGAGATCAGAATACAACACTCTTTCTCAGAGTGCATCAGCCACACAGGGCTCTTGATGTCTAACCTCACTTGGCTATGGCGCTCCTCTCTAGCTCTCTCTCTCTCTCTCTGCAACTCTCTACCACGCTATTCTATTCTTTCTGTTCTACAGCTCTACACTACTATGTTTCCCCCAAGTGTATTTATAATTATACATTGTATGCGCTATTTACAAATGTAGTCTCTACTACTTTCATTCATATTATTATGCTACTAATAATAGTAGTTAATCAACCGACTGGTCGACTAATCAATTCAACTAGCCGATTCTTATGTCGATTGTCCAGTCGGTCCAACTAGTCAGTCTTGTCATCGACCATCCGGTCGGCCCAACAAGTCGGTCATGTCTTCGACTTGGATTACATCTGCAACATTGTCGACTCACCATGTCGACTCTTTCTTAGCCGTCTCTCCATGTCTTCGACGATTGGCTCTCGGCCCGACCAGTTGGCTACTCATTGTCTTCGACTGTCGACTCTCGGTCCGATTAGTCAGCTCCTCCCATAGTATGGACATATTCCTAACATGATTGTCCAATAGCTTGGCATCATGGGGTCTCCACTCTTGAGGATTGGCACAATGGTATGCTGAGTCCATTTGTAGGGAAACCTAAACACATGGCTCTATTAAAGATGTGTGCGAACAATGGGAGCAAGATGTCACGGGCATAGATAAAGTGCTCCCCAATCATGATCCTAGGCCTTCCCAAATTGTAATTGATAAATGGCATTTCTTAGATTTTGTGGAGTAAAAAAGGCGCATTCATGTGGGCGTGAGCCATGTGGGCGGGGAAGAGGAGGTTGCCTCGCGATATCATATAGGAGCTTTGCATATTCATGCCATACTTGAGGTGATGTTACTTGTGGGGAAGGTTGCCTCTCATTAAACATTTTCCATGCTCTTTTACTTTCTTGTCCTAGAAACAAGCGATACAAATGATCGTTAAATTAAGCTAAATACAATCTCTTCTTCTTCCTTACGAGCCGTTGAAAGGTTGCTTGTTTGTGTGTATCACGGCATTCCTCAAAATACCAACTAGGACATTCCTCGACATACCAAGTTTGGGGGGATTGACCGTTGTGTGTGGAAAGGCATTTGTGGCTGCTTTATTCAATGATTTTGACAATCCTTGGGTAGAGAGAGAGAGAGAGAGAGAGAGAGAGAGAGAGAGAGAGAGAGAGAGAGAGAGAGAGAGAGAGAGAGAGAGAGAGAGAACCAGGTTATCGCTGCCTTGCAATCGACCAAGGGGAGATTCTAACGGAACTTCTTCAATTCCAACCTTGCACCTGCAGAAAATTAGAAGACATGGATGGCAAAAGTTAAGAAAATCTAGAAAACTCAAAATTTATGCTACAATTATATGCAATTCTTTCAGTGCAAAGTGGTGAAAATATACTTGTTCAAATAATAACTTCATAGAAGAGTAGTCTCATGGAGTGCTCGCATTCTTCCTAAAAAATGAGTTCTGGATATATATGCGTATCAACCTAAACAATGCGATGAAATTTTGCATATAATGATTCATATTGAAGCATACAACTTTACCTTCCTTCCTTGATGGTTGCAACATAACACAGGACACAGCCTCTTGATCTTGCCAGATTAACTCGGTTATCAATCTTCTCATTTAGTGAGGGAAGACCATCAAGCATGAATTGTTCTAATGACATTCTGTCTTGTTCCATTTCTTCAGGAAAGAGGCTTTCCACCTTTTGTTGACAGAAACCAAAACAGATAGATGAGATAGATAGACAACTCGATAATGTTTCAAGAGGAAATCTTTTGGAAACTATTATGTGAAATGCAAAGTACAATATTTTGTCTGTAGATGAAGACACATCAACAATCATATGTTGTATAGTGACAATTAAATAAAAATATTTCATTTTTTTCCAATAAGATCAGAAACATAAAATGTACCTCCACGTCTCCCATATCAATATGCCATCCCAGAAGACGACCAAGAATGAGTGCCTATACAAAATACGAGAATATAACTGTAACAGGATTTATGAATGATAAAAACGGACCTTTAGAAAAAAAGACCTTAAACAAAATTTATGAGTACCTTCCTTGCAACATCCATGCCACTTAAATCATCACGTGGGTCTGACAGAGAAGATAAGTCCCAATGGATTTAGTACTCACACATAAAGCCTATGTAAACAAATATTCTTCAGGCCAGAAAACTTGTCAAGTGTATGCTGATAACCTGGTTCAGTATAGCCATGAGACTTAGCTAATTGTACTGTTGAGCTGAATGTTGTTCCTCTTTGCAAATTGCTCATAACATAGGCTAATGTACCTGCATCATGAGCAAAATGGTGTAATACTTCTCATAGTTACCTTGTTAGAAGGCCTTATGAAGACATCACGCCTCACCACTTAAAGCACCAACAATTTTATAGACAGGATCTCCAGCTGTTAAAAAACGACCTAAAGCAGTTATAACTGGAAGGCCAGCTCCAACCTGCAACACATAAATTCACCAACATGAAATATGATGTAAGAGGATGGACATCTCCAGGAAACCAGATAAGATCAATTTATTGCAATGTAAACCACTAATCAAATATGAAAACCATTTAGTCATCATCTGTCTCCAAGTCATCTCCATTACTTAATCGTACCGTAGATTCATAGCGTATCCTGCGCCTTCTTTTGCACAGCTCAGAATATATATCCTGTATTAAAGAAAAAGGATGATGACTCCTTGTATATTCCAGTTTATGGCCGAAAACAATATGAAAGCTCACCATAGAAGAGGTCAATGGCTTCTTATTTGCTAAAACAATACAAAGACCCCATCCTGCAGCTCTACTAAGCAATAACGCTGTATCGTCACTTGCAGAACAATCAACCACAACCAGGCCTGCAAAAATCATCCTGTATTTATAATTAAGATGTATTGTTTTTTATCCTTAGTCTACTAACAAAAATGTAGTTCAAACAATACCTGTGGAATGGTTCCACTGTTCAAGGTAATTGGATAAATCCCAACTTTCACCCTCCCTCTCAAAGACGTTGATGTTGTATCCTTCAATTAAATCCATTCTGATTATGTAAATTGTTGGAGGTTGAGAGCCCCAAAACTAATCTCTCCCCTGTACACTCTCTCTAAATGTTTTTCTCTAACAACATGTATTTCATTTGATTTTCAGAACTTTCCACTACTTCATTACAATTTACTACATTGTTTTATTTTTTCCACTACTCCACTTTAACTCATTATGCTCCTACTCATATTTTATCCCCATTCATAAATGCATCTGTCACAAAACCAAATCCGTTTCATAAAACCCTTCTAAACCCTAAACCCTAAGGGGGTCTACATCTGGCTATTGTTCTTGCTAGACTCAGGTTTGGTTTCTTGAAGGTCCGAGAAAAAAATTTCAGTTTTCACTTCGTCTACATAAGCTTATCTTGTGCCTATTTGGATACATGCTGCGAACTCTTATGGCTAAGACAAATCCTTGAACATCTTGGAATTCCACAGGTCAATCCTATTTGAGTTGTACCTGATAGCCAAAGTGCTTGTGCATTAGCACACAATTCCTCCTTCAATGATCAGACTAAACGCATTGAAGTTCACTACCATTTTGTTTGTGAGCTTCTCACTAATCAAATTATAAGATTTACTACTGTTCCATTCAAGAAAATGTGCCTCACCTCTTTACCAAGCAACTTCCTAGGGACACTATTGATTAATTCCTTACTCATCTCAATGTTAGGGGAATTATTCTGGAGCTGAGAGGAGGTGCTCCAGGGTGGCAGCCCCAAAACTAATCTCTCCCTTCTACACACTCTATACATGTTTCTCTCTCTCAAGATTTACTTTATTCCAGCATTTATTTCATTTGACTTTCTAAAACTGCCACTACTTCATTACAACATTTACAACATTGTTTTCTTTCTCTCTGCTACTTCAACTCATTATGCTTCTAGGCATACTTTATTCCCTCTCATAAGTGCATTTGTTATAAAACCCACTCTCATTCTTGTATTTAAAGGCTTTCCGCCTCACTAAAAAATATAGTTCTTGTTATGTTTATTTTTCTGCTATTGCTAGTGTCTTTGGCATCTTACCACTGTCCTTAACAGTTTTCTGCTATTGCAACACATAAATGAAAGAATAAGTTTGTAGTCAGATTTTTCTAAATGCAGTTTTTTCAAAGGATTTTAAAGGAATGCAACTTTTCTTGATAAACAACATAATTTTGGCGATTACCACATGATTGCAGACTTGAAAGTGGAGATTTTGAGGCCTTTTCAACAAGAATTCTCTTAAGAACTGTATCATCAAGTTCTGATACATCACCACCCCCTATTACAAAAGACCTACTGTCACAGACAGCTTTAATGGAAATGTGTACTTCCTGTCACAGTTCAACATTTTTGTTACAGGAATTTGAAATGTAAAGATGTATTAAAAATTCTAATCATTTAATGATCACGTTAGTTTCATATGACAAAAAAGCACATTTTAGGTACAACAGTTACTTCAAAGAAAGAAGAAGAAATGCTCGTTTCTAGAGGAGCCTAAATGATGCTGCAGCAGATGGAATAATATGTGACCAATAGGTTTTTTGAGAATCGAAAATCTGAGAAAAATGTATAACTTTCTTTCCTTTGCGGCATTGTGAATCTAGTAGAAAAATGTCAGTTGCATGTGAGCCATGCAGTATGTCCATTTTTTGGTGATAATACAGATCTTAAATGCAATTGTTGACACTGTTGCAATGATGATTGATATAGTTGATAGGAATCCATCCATTCGTTTTAAAAGGCAAGTTGAACTAAAATTATAGTTTCCTGAAGGATAAGCAACCTTTGTACAATGTTATTGAGAAGTGGGAAGTAGTATGTTCATTTCCTGAAAACAAATGCAAATTTTGTGCATTTCATGAAGAAGTGGCATATTCTGTGTCGATTTCCTGAGGAAGTAGCATGTGACATGCATCCATTATTTTACGAGAAATTCAATGTCTGGGATTCTCTTGGACACTGTGATAAGAACCTTGATGTGATCTCAGAAGGAGATGAAAATCCATGACCTCACAGAAGAAGATATGAGATGACTGGGTCTACAACCAGTCGGGATGGGAGAAGAAGAAGGCGGGTGTGTATAGTTATTATAACTGACCTGGGAATTGGCATGGAGAGCTCGCGTAGCTATGATGTGGTGAAGGAGCTGCTGGCCAACGCCACCACAGCCTATCAGCACCACGGGAATGCTGCTGGTCTTCTTCTTCTTCTTTGACGTTGCATCAGCCATGTAAATAAGCTTCGCTGTGGAAGAAGAAAAGAACAGCAGCAGCAGCAGCAGCAACAAGTGGGTGTTGTAAAAAGGAAATGGGTCTTATGACCATTAATATACATACATACATACATACATACATACATACATACATACATACATATATCATATATGTATGTACATGTCATCGTAATAACGTTATAAGAACGACGTCAAAATACATACATATGGGAAACGGTGCAAAGAGTGATGGAAGGGCGGGTTGGCTTCCACCACGTAAATAACGATATCTTCAAGTCTATACAATACAAATACAATACAATACGTGCTACGAAATTGATTGAGAACTTGTGTGTGCCTCTTCAACACCATTCAATAGAATTCCATGCATGCATACATAAATAGAATGAACCATACGTATCATACGTGTATTCGCATTCCAGAATGATTCAATCAAACGTGTGTGATAAATCATCTCAAAGTTGGATTGGATTGATTGTGGTCTATATTATATATTGATTCACTCTCAATCCCAATAACTGGACTCTAATCCATTGTGAACCACCAATACTAGTATGGTTGCAATATTTGCATTGTATCACATGCATAGTTTTGGGATGCTTCTTAAGAATCAAGACATCTCTATCATCCTCACTTTAGAACTTTACAAAAAAATGAGTATGAACTATAAAGACGGAATCAAAATATGTCATTATAAATTATAATCAAACGTTCAAAAACTCATAAAATGTATATTTGAGAATATGAAGAAAACATGACATAGGCAGTAGTAGCATAACAACTTACCACTAGGGTGACCTAATTTCTAATAACAAAGAAAGAAAGAAAGAAAGAAGGAACATGACACTAACATAAATTTTTGCCATGACATAGGCAGTAGTAGCATAACAACTTACCACTAGGGTGACCTAATTTCTAATAACAAAGAAAGAAAGAAAGAAAGAAGGAACATGACACTAACATAAATTTTTGCCATGACATAGGTAGTAGTAGCATAACAACTTACCACTAGGGTGACCTAATTTCTAATAACAAAGAAAGAAAGAAAAAGGAACATGACACTAACAAGAGGATATGAGAAAGTTGGGAATTGAATCCAAACACAAGTAATAGTAGCACGACAACTTACCACTAGGTTGTGCTTAGTTCTAATAATACGAAAAAAGAAAAAAGAAAAAAACTATTATGACACTAACGTGAAATTTTGCTATGACATGGTACTAATGAGAGAGATGAGAAAATTGGGAATCAAACCCAAGACATAGACAACAATAGCATGACTCCTTACCACTAGGGTAAGCTAAATTTGTAATGACAATAAACAAAAAAAAAGGACCATGTATTTTTCTCTTTTCAAACGTGTTCATTTCCAAACGTTTGAATGCTTGCATGAACACGAATATTACATTCTATGCATACATACATGATTGTTTGGTATAAATTCTGCACCATGGAATCTAGGAAGACCTTTAGCAACTCACCAAATAAAATAGAGAAATTACATAAGAAAGTTCTACTTTGTGATTTACGGGATAAAGAAAACAACCTTTTGCATTCTCTAATGCATCGAGAAATTGAAGAAGGTCAATGGAGTTTTATGGTCCTCAAAGAGTTTACAAGAACATACAACAAGAAGTAGGTATGAGCCCGGTTATGTTTTAGTTTGGTTTGGTTTCTTGGCCTTCAAACCAAGCCAGACCATTTATGTATAACAAAAGCAAAGTCAAACCCTTTAAGAACTATTGAGCCACTTAAGGTAAAGGTGAAACTAAGTCATTTAAGGAAAAGGTTTTTTTTTTTCCAAAAACATATTCTTCATTAGTAGAAATTCTACATACATGACAAAATGATTAGTGTAACAACCTTATAAAGGTTGTAGCCGTGATAGGCCAATAAAAATAAAAATAAAAAAACCCTCGAAGACTACAAAGAATGGTGAACACATACATGAATCTTCTTTCCATCTCATGTAATCATTGGCTTAAACATTGAACTGTACTTTCTCATTGTTCATCCATGTAGTTATCCATATGTGGATAGATACTACGCCATTATTCTTCTGTAATAATTGCTCATCACCATGGCTTCACAATATATTTGGCCTTTATCTACCATGGTTGTATGACTACAAGCAATTCCAACAGGCTTTGGTAAAACTCCATTTCCTCTCATATGGTTTCTCTTCAACCTGCCCCATCTCCTCAATCTTTACATGCATTTCTCTGCCCTTTTCTATTGCTCCAATGCTAACAGAAGCTTTTAGAGTACCTACAAATGTGACAAAATTAGAAGAGATTCTCTTCTTTTGCATCTACTCAAAGGCATTAAGGGCCTCCTCATCATTCTCATAGTGCACATAACCTGTGAACAATGTATTCCATGTCACTGTATCACATATGGGAAGTTTATCAAACATTACATTTACTTTTGTTAGCATGCCACATTTCAAATCATCTCTACTAGTGCATTTCCAGCAAGTTGGCTTTTTCCGAAAAGCCCTTTCCTCTCAGCATCGAAATGTATCTCATTGCCCTTGTTGCGGATCTAATGCACCCACAAGTTTTCAAAATGCATGCACATGTGACTTCATCTCTAGACATTTGTTGAAGTTGCATCTTCTTGACTTGATCAGCGCGTCGTCACCTTGCTCCTCTTTTGCTTTTTCAAGTGAGCCAACATGTCAACTATTCATCTGGGATGATCCCTTGACATTGCATATGCTCGAAACCTTCCAACGCTTCTTGATATCAATCATGAAGACACAATCCTGGCTTTTAAATACAAGAAACAATTTGCTGAATCAATCAAATCATCAAAACTAGCATGATAATCCATTTTGATACATTGTTCGATGATCAAAACTAGCATTACATTTTGATTCAAACACAGTTTTGAAATAAAGGAGTGTACTATATGGTTTTTATTTGATTGGTAAATTTCTTAGAAGAGCTATTGCGCTCTCCAAGAATACAAGTAGGTTCCCCAAACAAGTAAAAGCAACCAAAACTAGCCTATAGAAAGACCCCTAGAATGTGAGTGAGAATTAGGAAATTCCAACGATTTCTCTATCCCTTGATGTTTGCTCCCATGTTGCCCTGACAAATTGAGCACCCACAACAACATTGAGCTCATCAATCAACACATCTAGGATATTGAGACCTTTCTCTTTCAAAAGATTAGTGGGCATACTACATGCAAACTCGAAAAGCAAGCATCACAAAATGTTGGGGCTTCTTCACCCAACATTCCCTTCAACCTTGTATAGCCTGCTATAGTCTTGTACACAAAGGCATGTTTGAATATTGATGATATACATACACTAAACCCATTTGAATAGAGTTTTATGCATCACTTTTAATGTATGCAAATGTTAATGTCAATATGATGTCCCAACCTGCGTTCATAGGCATAGTCATTACGTACAGAAAGGAATTTAGATAAAGAGATCGAAATGTAGAAGGTTTGACATTGATGCAAACAATAACTTCAATGATGGTCATGGGGTGTATGTTTTTCGCTTTAAGTTTTTCTGCTTCTCGTAAAAGCTCCTATGTTAGAACGACCACTAACGTTATCCAATCTCCAACCTCATCATCTTGAACTTTCGATATATCTGTACAGACAAGAACACAAAGTGACATGAAGCTTAAACATTTCATGTTTTCTCCCTAAAAGGAGAGCTCCAGAAAAAGATTGGCACATCATTCACTAAAATAACAGTCATATTATACGAACTTGCCTACTAGAAATATTTATAAATCACATTTATAAGGTGTTATCTCACAACTTCCACTACATAAAGTGAAAGGTTTATTTCCAACAAGAGGTTTGTATTATTAGAATGTTTGCCGAATGGGAATAAAAACATTTATAAGGAAAATGTGTAGTTCTTTTGTTAGCATACTGATCAATTTTTTCCTACTCAACTCTTGTGAGGTTGCAGTGTTTTCTCATGGTTTCTTATTATATTTCATGCATGAAAAGAGAACTCACGCAATATTTCCCAAACAATGCTGTCAAGAACAATACGCAAAGAGAATTATGTTAAGGGACAACTAACCAACTATCGCTTTTGCGGCTGGATTGTCAATGTGTAGAGATTTGTAGATAGTAGCTTCATCATTCATAATAGTAACCGTATGAACTCTTTCAGGGAACTGCAAAATCTTATCCTGTTCACAGCCAAGGAAAAAACATAACACAAATATCAAATTTTGCGTTACCCTACCACATCTGCGGAGGGAGAAACAATCAAATAATCAAACAACATATGAGAAACAATGAAGAAAGAGATGCAGAAAAAATTGAGCGAGAGAGGGACTGGAGAAAGCTTTACCGGAGAATAGAAATGGAGAGAGAGAAAGAGATGGTACAACAAGACGAAGGAAGACATGCCTTAGAAAGAGGTGTATGTGAGCAGAGAAAGAATTTAAGTACAGACAGAAAACAAAAACACACGAAAAATCTATGTGGGCGTGGGATTAAGTAGTACATACACATAGGTAGGATGAACGAAAGAATTAGAGAGAGAGAGAGAGAGAGAGAACCCTAGTAGTCATGGAGAAACAAGTGCAAATGGAGAAGGAGCTCTTCTTTTTCCATTTTCCTAACAGTCATAGAGAAGCAAGAGCAAATGGAGAAGGAGCTCTTCCTTCTCCATTTGTCTGGTAGCCATGGAGAAACAAGAGCAAATGGAGAATTAGACTTACATACACACAAGCAGGATGAACAAAAGAATTAGAGAGAGAGAGAGAGAGAGAGAGAGAGAGAATACCTTGGGGCCTGGTAGCGATGGCGAAACACGAGCAAACAAAATGAAGCTATGCAGAAAAAGGGCGGGGGGCTTTGCCTGTTTTAGGGAAAAAAGGGGGTTGAGGAGGAAAGAGGGAATTCAAGGTAAAGAAACATAAAAACGTTTTTTAAAACATTTTTTATATAAGAATTCCATAAATAGCCGGTTCGAAAAATATGAATAGGCTAGATTTCAATTTTTGGAAAATTCTAACAGAAATAAATTCCGGCTCTTCCCCATCCCACATTGGTCGACAAAAGTCCCACCGTAACCGGAACACTGACACTGTTCAAAGGACTTTGTCCAGCACTGTTGGAGACTCATTAGTCATGGGGAATATTGAGCTCATTAGTTATGTGTCATAGAATATGATTCTATGACACATAGTTAATGTGTAGAGAGTAATGGTGATTTTTGATCACTGAGTGCTCATATATTCTCAAATGGCGTGTTCACACATTAGACTAGGTTGAGCTTGATTCTCAACATATGATTTATAAAACATAATTAGAAGTGAATAGTCAAATGATTATATCCATTCTCACTTAGTTCAAGGGGGGTGTAGAGTTTGATTCTTTGATAGTCCAACCACCAACGTTTTTAAGGAGCATTTATTCCCCTTTTGCTTTTCGAAGAAAAAGAGGAATAATTGCATTAAATGCAAATAAGGCACCCCTCCCTATAAAAGTAGGGGAAGAGAGTACAATTTGGCTTCTTCTTCGAGTTTTGGAGTTTCAAGGTTTTCTTCTTCAATTTGGGATTTCCTTTCGCAATTTTCACTTCTAGTTTTCTTTTCTTCTTCAACTCTTCCTTGTTTAGGGGTTTCAACATCTTAGAGGAGATGGAGGTCTCCCATTTCCCACGTTTGGGTTTTAGCATTTTGTCATGAAGGTATACTGTTCCTTCACTTCTCCTTTTCGATCTCCTCTTCTTCTTAGATGGATGACATGGTCTCCGACATTACTGAGCTTGTTACGTGACGGCATCAAGGAGGGTTTTCGAAGGGAGGACAAATTGACCGAGAACATTACTCCGATTTGGGGCATCATAGCTATCAAAAGTAGTTGTGGTCAATGGACCACTAGACTCACTATCATCGTAAGCATCAACCCTACCCTGTCAGAACCAAGACAGAAGATAGAGTGATAGAAGAAAGATATAAAGAGATCATAAGAAGAGAGGAATGAAATGATAAGAGAAGAATGAATGTATTAAAGTAGAATGAGAATGGATACAAGATAGGCGATGAGATCTTAAGACCGATGTTGATTCGAATTGATTTGAGAATACATGTATGCCCCTATTTATAGGTTCCTACAGAATAGCCTAGAGATTTCTATAATGTTCTAGAATGTTCTAGACCTAGAATATTCTAAGATGTTCTAGGATATTCTAGAATGTTCTAGAATGTTCCAGAAATAACTTTTATCATCTCATATGATCATAGGCTATCTTAATGGTTGGGTTCTTAATTATGTATTACAAGGTCTTGGGTTCAAGCCCAAGTGAAGCCATGATGTTTATGTATTCATGACACTATCTCCCATTTGAGAACGACGAGCGGAAGTTGGCCTTAACAATGTAAGGCCTGGTTTGTTTGGATGGCGGTGATGGAAGTTGTCGACAAGAGCTTAAGCATTAAAAACATTATTGCATGGTTTCCCAAGTGCGATCACTCGGAGGATAGCCTACCCAACCAACCAGATAATAGAGCTTATTACGCACAATCTTAGAATCAAGAATAACAATTGCCTCATATTTGGGGCCGTCAGCAAGTTGGATAGGGGGCGGAGGTGGCACAACTCGATTAGGAATGGAAGAGGTGCGACAAGGTTCCAAAAGAGAGCTATGAAAGACTAGGTGAAGCCGCATGTGTAATTAAGTTTCTCACATGGTCGAGTAGTCTTGATGTGACGACGAAGCAACCATACTCAGTCACCAACCTTAAAAGGAGACTTAAGATGATGGCGATCTACATTAGTCTTATGTTGTGCTTGAGTTGTCTGAAGATGTGAATATAACGCTAATTGGATCCGGTGTAGTTGATGAAGCTGATGCTCAGCACTAGGGTTTTGTGCGAGAAGATCTAGGATACACCATCGAGGATCGTTGCCGGTGTAGGAAAAGAAAGGTGTAACCTTGGTAGAAGAGTGTACCGTGTTATTGTATGAAAACTCAGTAAGATGTAAAATATTACTCCAATCATCTTGTTGATAACTGATGAAGCAACGAAGATATTGCCCGAGCGTTTGATTTGTGTGCTCTGTTTGTCTGTCAGTTTGTGGATGATAAGTCGAAGAGAGTTTGTAGGAAATTTTGAGGCCTGCCCATAGGTGCTTCCAAAAGTGAGAGATAAAGTGAGGACCACGATTCACTAATTATATTATTTGGAAGACCATGATGTTGAAACACTTCACGCATAATGAGATCTGCGGTTTCCTGACTACTGATGCTCTTTACACATGGTAAAAAATACGCCATCTTAGTAAATCGATCGACTACTGTTAAAATAGTATCAAATCCTTTTGAAGGTGGTAGATCCATAATGAAATCCATAGAAATAGACTGCCACGACTTAGTTGGAGGCGGTAATGGTTGTAACAACCCATAAGGATGATGCTTGGGTATTTTGGCTCGACAACAAGTGTCACATGTACGAAGATAATCTTCAACAAAGTTTTGCAAATGAGGCCACCAAAACGAGCGCTTCTCCAACTCCATTGTCTTGGCAATACCAAAATGTCCAGCCATAAGGGCATCATGACAATGCTCCAATACTTGAAGGCGGGGCGATCTATCAGGGACATAAAGGAGATTCTTGCAAAAGAGTAAGCCATCTTGCCATTTGAATTCCTGATAGTGTTGAGATGACCCTTGCAATGTGGAGCAAGATGCATGGCTTGGACTAATGTGGGCTAAGACATCCTTAGCGAAATCATAAGGGTGAAGTCATTGCCAAATAGTATCCACAAGGCTTGATTCAAGCGGCGTGGCATAAATTGTTGTTGCTTGTAGCTTTGATGGTCCTAGGAGAATTTTCTTTTGATTATCGAAGGCCAGATCTCCAGGCCGAAGTGTGAGATATGATCGTGGAGACAGAGCATCCACTTTCCCTTGTTGTTTCCTAGGGCGAAAAATGATCTTGAAATCAAAACGAGTTAGAAATTGTGCCCACCGAGCTTGACTCCTATTTAACACTAGAGCCGTTTGAAAATACGGAAGATTTTTGTGATCACTATAAATGATGATTTGATGAGAAAACATTCGCGTTCACAAGTGGAAGGATCGCGCACAAGTGGAAGGATAAGGAATATTCTGTTTGATTTTGGGGTTTTTTTTGCCATTTCACAAAACACCTTGATACTGGTATCACATGTTCTCTAAAACTTGATGAAAAAGTTTAAAATTTCACCATTTGGTAAAATTGAAAAATGCCAAAATTTGGTGAAATACGAAAAGTAACTTTGTGTATTTTTAAAGAAAAAGGACAACTAATAAGTTTTTAGATCTTAAAGAAATCAAAAGCAGAGGATTTTAAAACAATAAACGTTTTTATTTCATTCGATAAAATGTTGTCTAAATTTGTTACACATAGTTGCACAACAAATACATTTGGGAGTTATTTGCATATATATCATCATTCTTTTCATGAGAATCACTGCTATAGATAATATACAATTATGACTCTTCCTCCTCATTTTTTAAATGTACTAATCAAATCATTGTCTTCACCAAATGGTGTCTCCAAATTGTGTGTAGTAAATCTTCTTCACCTTCAATCTGAGATATCTTCTAGACTTGGTAATATCTCTTTTATTATGTATATCGTTGTTATCCTTAAACATCGAACTTTTGTCAGTGTAAAGTCATACACAATGATATCCACCTAACTAATGTCAATGATAGATGTATTGCAAAGGTTTAATGCATCATCACGTCCAAAACTTTACCAATGCAGAATTGGTACCCTAGCTCATGGCCATCTACATGTGTGGTTATTAATATCCCCACCTTGAGTTCTTGCAAGTTTCCTTGTCACCTGAGTTATGCTCGTGTTGTTATCCTTTGTTCCACATAAATGTTTCTCTGTTGCAGATGAACCAAACTATGAAGATCAGCATTAAGTGCTTGAAGTGGTCATTGAGAACCACGAGAATACTTTATAGACCATGTAAATGACATTTGCAAGGTTCAATTACCATAAACACAATTATTAATGATTTTTTGTTAATCAATGATGCACATGTTCACCATAAGGTATCTTGTTATGCAACATACATCTCTGCAGTATCGATATGCATCATTTTCTCTTGTAAAAACATAGATTTTAGTATAATTTGAGTTCATGTTTAAAAAACCTCTTTTATTTGAAAAACAAGAAGATTTTTAAACATGAACTCAATATGTTGTATCGAGTTAATGTAAAAAACAGAGTTTTGATCATAATTCCATACAATGTATTGAATTCATGTTTAAAGTTTTTTTTACCGGACTTAAAAAACATAAAATAAAATAAGTTGAGCTTGAGTTCATATAAAAACCAGATTTTTCATCACAATTCGATACAATGTATCGAGTTCATGTTTAAAGTATATTTTTCTAATTTTTTAAAATTTTTAAAATTTGTTTTATGGAAAAATAATAATTTTAAACATGAATACAATACATTGTATTGACTTGTGATGAAAACTCTGGTTTTTTCATCATTTATCACAGCTCAAATTTTTTTTTCAAAAAAAACAACAAAAAACCAAAATAAATAGAAAAAAAAGTAATTTTTTTAAAAAACCCCCCAAAAAAGCTTGTTGAAAACTCTGTTTTTCAACACAAACTCGATACATTGTATCGAGTTCGTGTTCGTGTTGAAAAATAGACTCTACCTTTCTTGAGTTGTGAATTTATGGATGTTAATGAGCACTAAATTTATAGATGATGACATTAAGGATTGCAATGTTACCTCTTATACTTAAAACATTTTCAAGTTTAACAAAAGATGTAATCGTAATCTCATCAAGATGGTGAAACCATTAATCTTAACTTGTGCCTTGAGTTAACCATTGTGATTTTCTTTAAGTTAACTACATTTCATATCTGCAAACCATCAACATTTAAACATTTACTGAAAAACTATTCAATTTTAGAAATTATCATTTTGAAACTTGTTAAATCTCAAAAAATTAGCAAAATTTACATGCTATTTAAAACATGTGATATTGGTGTATCAAGTTTTTGAAAATTGTCTAAAATCGCAAGATTATAAAAGGAATCTATAAATGGAATGTGCGATCCTTCCACTTGTGAATGCGAACGTGTTTGAGGCGATCCTTCCAAGAAATGTCGCCATTGCTCGAAAGAGTCGACCACAACTAATAACTCCTTGTCGTGCACCTTGTAGTTTATCTCCGCATTAGTAAATTTTCGTGAGTGAAACACGACTGGATGGGACTGCCCGTCCTTGCTTGGTTATGATAGAATACTCCCCAATGCAAATTCTGACGCATCCGCCTCAATAGTAAATGGCCTTTCGGGATCAATATGCGCTAAGATAGGAGCTGATGTGAATGCCTTTTTGAGTTGAGTAAAGGATATTCCCGTGAGTGCCACTAGAAGGTGGCATTGATACTGCAAATAAGAAAAGTTCCAAGTCCTTTCCTCCTAGTTGGGACAATTGTTGCAATGTAATGGTTGAGATTTGATGAAAAGGAGATGGTGCAGTGGTAGAACTATATTCTTTAATGGAAGAGTATTGGATTCGATCCTTAACAATGATGTTTTCTGATGAAGGGCACCAAATTTCTCGCCTCCAATCGATTCTTGGGTTATGTAGCTGAAACCATGGCAAACCAAGGACAACTGGATGCTCGGAGCTACAGATTATGTGAAAGGAAACTACACATCCTAAATCACCTAAGAGTATGTGTATTGGCTCAGACTCTTCGATTATCTTCCATCAATCACTACTACAGAAACCGGGCAAGGAAGGGTATGCAAGGATATTTGATGTTTTTGGGCAAAATCTCTATCCATGAAACAAGAATTAGCACCAGTATCTAAGAGGGTTTGAACTTGAAGTTGACAACTCGGTGTCCTAACTTGTACTTGGGCTAAGAAGACTCTACTAACATGCTTGGAAGAAATGGAACCTACACTAGGTTGTACGGATCTAGAGTTCTCCAACCAAATGGCTCCTATTTTGGCCAGACTTATTTGTTTGACTTCTCTTCTAATTGGCTTAGGACTTCAAACTTATTGGACAAGGGTGGATTATTCATAATATTAGGATCACTAAGTGCTTCTAAAATGTTGGACTTAGTTTTATTGTCATAGTGAATTTGATTTACCTAACGTCTTGGCCTACGGGAGCAATGAATGGCTATATGTCCTGGACCTCCACAATATAAGCACAGACGGTTTGCTCGACGTCGTTGGGTCATATCGATCTCCATGGGTGTAGGCCTATCCATTGGAGCTGGACTACGTGGTTGCCTTGGAGTTGGAGCAAGGCTATATGTTTGCCTTGGAGATGACTACTCCGTTACTGATGTATAAGTTGGTGTGAATCTTGATCTTGTTATTTGTTGTTGTTGTTCACATCGATGCTCAAAAAGATGATTACCGCACCATATTGCTCGACTAATAGCTTCTGTAATCTTGAGATTTTGGATCCTCAGGGAATGTAAGAAGTAAGTCTTTTACATCGCTACGAAGACCAGAATGAAACTGCTCCATTAGGGCTTGTTCGTCCCAAGGAATATTGCTTGTGATGAGATGAAAATTGGTTGCATATATCGATGCTGGCTGATCACCTTGACGTAGTGTACGAATCTTGTTGATCACTGTTCTTGCCCCATCTGTATCTCCAAAGCAAGCCTTAAATTCTTTGACAAATTCCTCGAAATGATGGAGTAGAGGAGAATTTGTCTCTAATAATAGAGCAAACCACAACAACGTTATGCCAGTCAATAAGGTGCCCACAAACCCGACTCAAGATGCATATGTTGGATAACACATGAGATGCATTTGAATTACCAACCGCACTTGATTCAAGGAACCTCGGAAATGCGCCCTCAAACCATCAAATTTAGTGGGGAGGCTGATTTTGGGCTCCTTGATAATTCCTTGAACTTCGCCTCTTTGTTGTTGTAAAATTACGATTGTTGACTCTAGTTGTTGCACCCGTCGCGTAAACTCATCTTCTTGTTGTTGCTTCTCCACAGTAACCTTTTGTAGGTCTCCAAGAAGACTTTGATTCTCTAATTGAAGAGATGCGAACTTGGATTTAAGATTCTCCTTTTCAGCAACAAGGGTGAGATATTCTTCTGAGTTGATGGTAGCCATGGTTTCGTGATGTTTATAGAGGAGGATAAAGGAGAGAGAGGAATTCGAATCAAATTGTTAGAACTAAGACAGAAGATAGAGTGACAGAAGAAAGATATAAAGAGATCACAAGAAGAGAGGAATGAAATGATAAGAGAAGAATGAATGTATTAAAGTAGAATGAGAATGGATACAAGATAGGCGATGAGAGCTTAAGACTGGTGTTGATTCGAATTGATTTGAGAATACATGTATACCCCTATTTATAGGTTCCTATAGAATAGTCTAGAGATTTCTATAATGTTCTAGACCTAGAATATTCTAAGATGTTCTAGGATATTCTAGAATGTTCAAGAGTATTTACAATAATCGTATATTACAAGAAGTAGCTTTTATTATTTCATATGATCATAGGTTATCTTAATGGTTGGGTTCTTGATTATGTATTATAAGGTCTTGGGTTCAAGCCTAGGTGAAGCCATGATGTTGATGAATTCATGACATACCCTACCTTTGCTTTTCTCGTTTTGTATTAGTGGTTAACTCTTAGTTAATAGCGTTGTAATCTTCTACCCAAACCTTTGAACACCCTATTTTATAAACGGTTCTTTCTTAATCTAACTTTCGGCCTAACAAGAGGCTTTCTTTCAATCTCATAAGTTTAATTATTTCATAATCTCAACTTAATTACATTTTTTGTTTATCTTGAGGCCAACCTCACATATTCATCATTGTGCTACTACGTGAAAGTGGGAGGACAAAGGAGATGAGTCCTAGAGAGCTTTCAACTCTAACCTTTGACAAGTTTCAATTGTTTTTTTTTTAACTTCTGTGGAGTATCCAATATCTTCCTGCCACGCACATGAAATAGATTCTTGCAACTCAAGCCATTGACTCGTTGGAGCGTTTGACTCCTTCGAGATTTCGACTCGTAGGAGCTTTCGGCCCCCAAGAGCCTTAAACATCCAAGAGCTTTCGCGTTCCCTAACGTCCATGCTCTCCTAGTCTTTGTGTCCTCCCTAGTTCGAGAACCCCATGGTCTTGCTCAATAGAGTTGATCAAAAGATCAAGGAACTCATAGTCTCCCTAAAACAACTAGACACCACCTCAAGTACATGAGAAACACCACATAGACACTCACCATACACAAGAAAAGCATTTTCAATCTACACCAAGGAAATATTAGTAATGGCTGAGGTGCTTGAAATATCATGAACATTGAAAACCATTTTGGAACATGATAAGTAACCTTGCTCAATTTGTCAACCATGAAAAGGATATCTATTCCAAAGATACGTTGATGATGGCAAATGGCAAAGTGCAATCACGTTGTTGCCATGATACCAAAAATGACCCAAAAGTTGGCTCGTTTCATGTTGTACCTACCACAGTGATGAGGAAGAATTGCACAATAACACACAATATAGTGCCCCCCCCCCTAGGGGACGACCACAACATGACCATAACGACAACCACCACCATTTTTTGTTAGCATGTCTCTATAGTCTAGTTGTTGGTAGTTGGGCAAGATACATCCCTATAGCTAATAAGATGTAACCTTCTACTAGAATTAGTTTCTAAAGGCCAAAAACTTCACTACAATCATCATCATTTTAAGAATATAATCAATCAATATTCCTTTTCATCCACCCAATGAAAATAAGGGAAGGATGCTTGTACGTTCGATATGCACACATTAGGAGGCACATTAATACCAATACAATAGTTTTGATTATTGTTTCCTCCAACTAATTTTGTTAGCATAATAAACAAGTCAAAAGAAAAGAAAATATAATTCCCATGTCAAAAACTCTTGTTCCTTGATATTGATCATTGCTGTCCAAGATAAGATATTGATGTCAGAAAATTGTGAGCAAAGAAAGGCAATATCATCCTACTTGATCATTGTTGCATTTAAAACTAGCAAGATTCAGAACCGAGTGTTATGACATATTGCTAGAATACAACATCATAAAACAAAGATGTAAAAAATAGAGAATACAATAAAGAGGTCAAGACATTTCCTTTACAAAGTACACGGGGCTTCAAAGTTGAGATTTGTCATTACATTACAATATGGGTTAAGTTCATTATAGCCTACATATATACAGGCCAAATTATTGCATCATTGCCAGTGATTTATCAATAGAATGGTGACCATCAACGGATCTATTAACTTTGTGGGATGAATGTATATAATGGCAACATCTAAACTGCCAAATTTAGAGTTATTTGAAGCAGTAAGTTAAATCAACCTATGATGTAAGCCATCTTTGCTGCCAACCTTGCACCTACAATTTTCGTGTACCACTGGAGATTTGTTATTAATACATCCATATACTCCTGAGGCATAATTGCCCAATCTTGCAGGTTCTACATAAATGAAACATAAGCATCAAAATCTAATATTAGATCTTTCAACTTAATTAGGACCATAAATTGGAAGAAACATGTCATGACCAAAAACCAAAGAATCCTACCGAAAATCTTAGATATTGATCATCTAGCTTCAATAAAACTGCCTGTATGATATCATCATTTATAGTTGAGTTAGAATCCAACAATATTCTATTTGCTCTTTGGCTTCCTTGGCCAAGATTCATGTCTCCCATGTTTTTAGAATATTCATGTTCCATGGATTGGCTTTTCTCTTCTTCTCCTATAGCATTTTCAGGTAAGCCATCTGAAAGACAGGCACAATGCTGCTTATCAAGCAATGGTCGTGCCAAATCAAATGGTACCCACCTGTATCGATGCATCAAAAACAAGATTTACAACAAAATCATTAGAATATCTTAGTTCATTGCAAGCATTAGGAACAACTGTAATAATGTGTATACACCACCTTCATATTGTTCGATATATCAAATATACTAAAAATTTAAACCAGATGTGAAAAGATACATTACACAAGTTAAACATACATGTCATATACTTTCAAACAGAAACTAAAAGGGTATGCAAATATCTTGGATGATAAAAATACATGAAGGAGAAGAGACTGGAGGTCCAAAGTACCATTCAAGAAATACATTGTGAACCATCTACAGAGCCGATCCTCGCATAGAAATTGAAATAGATGAATACAGAAATGGTTATTCAAGAATGGCTCTTGTCAAACATTGAAAATAAGACATGTCCACGACACTGGTTGTATAGGGCAAATGGGTATCATGATTATCCTCTCTCTGGTTCATTGTCTGGGCTCTTATTCACAACTGTACTATCAAACAACCGACACTTTGTCATGGTCTCTTCAAACAGGTGTATGATCACATTTTCTCTCTATAACATCTGTATGAGCATGTTCTCTGATGTCGTCATCTGAAATTGTGGTTCTACAAAGGTAATCCCTTCAAGAAATTTGTATCCCCTATTACGACCAATGGTAACATATCCAATATAAACATCTATTACAGGATAAAATATATGCCTAATCTATTTCTTTGGTTGTATTAACTTTCCACAGCTGTACATTATGAAGGATTTTTTAACCAGTTGTGACATTGGCAATGATTGCCACTCACATTTCTCAGACATGCATTTTTTTCATTCATAATATTTTTGTGCAAATTTCAACAAGCATAGTCATCTTATATTTCTTTTTGTCATATTTATTTTGAGTAACCCAAAGTATTTAATTCATTGATTTGAATTCTGTATTTCTTTCCAAATAGCAAATAGCTCAATATAGCAATCATTGTATGATCAGTAAACAAAACAAAGACATTGGGAAAAGTTGAGAAAGAAACATACTGCATTCTTACAGAACATAGAAGCTCAGATGGATGATAGCCAACTTTATAGTGCATCTTTGGACAAGAATGTATATAATGACCAAGATAGTAGTACTCCAAACTTGGACAATTAATCTTCAGATCGTGGACCAATTGGATCTCCCTCAAAGCGGAGTACTTTCCAAGGGATAGAAAAGCCAAGTCCGGATCCCAAAAGAAATAATTGCTTGACAGACAAGAAGGTAATATGTCTATCACACCAACAGCTACAAGCCGATCATCAATCAGATATTGTTGATGAAATGAGCCAAAACCACAAAACGAGTTTCCATTTTCTGAAGGTGTCAAAAAAGTCAAGGGTGTGTCAACCAGGAATCTTCTAAAAGCATCTTCTGTAACATCCTTTTCATTCTCATGATGAATGGCCATCTGGTATCTCCTATACAAAGCAAACTCTTCGGCATCAAAAGAAGATCTTTTAGTACGGATTTCAAATTTATGCTTTGTAATCATGTTTCCATTAAGCTGCCTTGACACATAAGAACTAGATGTTGCAGCTGATGTATTCAACTTACAGTTCACTTTTTCATGGACATTGTTAGCATGGCATAATCGTTTTAATGTTGAAGAATCTGCATCTGCTACTCCCATTACAATGAAGTTAATGCGGCCATTGGGAGCTTCAATTTTGATATGAGAAATGCTTTCATAGTTCTGCAACTTTGCTGCAATAGAATTAGCTAGCATCACAGCTATCTTTTGATGAGCATCTGATTTCTTTTCTGAAAGGGCTGCATACTGGAGAATCCTAGAACTGTTTTCATGCTTTAAAATTCTTGCTGCACAAGATAATGCAACATTGGACATATAACAGACTTCATTTCTTCTCTTCGAAGATAATTGATTAGTCCGTGCCACTTTTATGGTTGGAAATTCAACATCAGCAGGGTATTCACCAGATGAAATGCAATCCTTTATAGCATGGCGAATTTCAGTTGTCAGAAGTTTTGCAATGTCATCCATCTCTACAAACTTCTCTTGAACCAAATTTGCATTCCTTTCATTGCGACACACATCCATCTTGCTCATGCCATATTGATTTTTCTCATTTTTTTCAACACTATCTTTGGTTGGTGAGGCAGGACCAGTATACATTCCATGTATATACCTGAATCATTTAAAATATCTGAAAGTGAGACTAATCAGGAACTATCTTTTAAGTGGATTAGTTTCAACTATTTTGAATAAAAGAAGATTCGTTCATGCCTTTGCATGCGATGCATGACACGAATATGCTCCTTTGACATTTTAAACAGGTCCACCTTAAGACGTATTGTATATGATGCGCAGCAAGAATTTTCTAGTTCAGGCCTATAGAGAATCATGCCAGATCTCCTCCAGCTTTTGTCGAGAAGCTCTACAAAATCAAGATAAATATTGGTGAACAAACTGATGCATCATAAACCAAAAAACAAGTGTGGGTTTATCAGTAATTTCCTAGGGAAATGAAATGAGTTATGGCTAGGGAATTTGATAAGGAATACAACCTTGGTAGTCATACGGGGACAAGGAGTGTGCCCATAAACCTGAAATTTGGCAACATTAATTAGTTACAATAGCTATAGAAAAAACACGGAAGACTGGCAAATACAGACACCAGCCTAAATAGAATGATGTTGCCATCAGAAGAAAAACAAAAGTAGATGTCTACAAAAGACTTCATTTCACATGGTGCATCCCAATAAGTACATGGTAAATGATACCAAGGGCTTTAGCATGAGGTGGAAGTGACTGTTGATTTCAGTTTTCCGTACTTTTCCATCCTGACAAGTGACATATTCAAATATCTCATCCAATGTCATGACGGTTATCATAAAATTGCTTGTACATCTCCAAATAGTATACCTAGTAGTATCCATGCTGAAAACATTTGGCAAAGTACTCCATGTACATGGATGGATATGTGACAATGGCAGTCTTCATCATCAAGAGGCCTAACTATGTCTCCTCCAAATTCTAAACTTTTGTTTTGGAGACCTCTTCATCTTTGATTGGCCCATGTTGGAGATATTTCAAAGGCAGAAGTTTCAGTTCATCTACGTTTAGAATGTTACATACTTAGATAACAAGATTTACTGATACATTAGACAGTTTTATTAATTTAATTATGGTTCTCAAAATGAGATAAGATTTTAAGATGCAATCTCTCATTCGGTCTGCTAGGCCATTTGGCCTCTTGAAGATGTTAATAGTTAGCATCTTGATCAACGTATTCCATTATCATATAGAGAGATTCAAATCCTCTCTAAAAAGAGAATGATAACTTTGTATTGCAATAACATATATAATGGTTCTCAGATTCAAGTTCCAGATTGCACAAGGTGTATGATTAAACCACCCACTCTATATCCTTAGTTGATGAGATGAAGTTCAGACCTGCCCTATCGCTGTGTGCAACAGTCAGATGCCATGTGTGTCTTCATTTATTTGGCTTGACAACTTTTGGATTGATCCAGTTTATTCATGTCCACTTCAATGATATCCATCCTTCTATCACTTATAATTCTCTTTGATGTACTAAGATCCAAAATTGGACACTCAAGGCTATACTCAAATGGTCAACATGCATAAGAAGAGAGACTTTTAGCTGCACTTTGGATCCATCCACGCTCATTCGTGTCCATTTCAATGATACCTGTCCTTAATTTATTTCTCTTTAACTTACTCAGGTCCAAAATTGGACAGTCAAGGCTATATTCAAATGGTAAAAATGTGTTAGAGGAGAGACTTTTAACTGCACTTGTGATGAACCCAAGTTTATTCATTTCCACTTCAATGATATTTGTCATTATTGCTGTATTTGTCTTTGTCCTATCTATATAGATGAGAGAAGAACCAACTGTGGATAGTGATACCTAGATGATTATCACATTCGACCTAAACAAGTTATGGCTTGAAAAAGTGCCTCTTATGATAACTGGGGCTGCTCGCTATTTGTGGTGCCTATATTTTTCCCCTTATCATGTGGACAATCATTGCAACTAGTGGCTTTTCTATGTTTTTGGAATCCTCTCCACTGCTGAGCCTTGGTTCCCCACTGTTGTTTCAGACATCAGCCATCTGACCAAAACATACAAATTCAAAAGCACAAAAAAATACACATAGAAGAACATAAGAGCAAGCAGATTTCTGTCTGGTAGCAATTGGGCCAAAATCAATTACAACGAAAGCATTTGGTGCATTGCAATATAAAACTCCTTGAACATGGAAAACATGTCCAAAATAAAGCAATTGAAAATGCACTATGTTACATATCTGTTGGAGCAGAATTTGTCAGCATTTTTCTAGATGGATTTATGCATGCGTTTGTTTCCTTCATTAATAAAGTTAAATTGGTCAAAAATACGAAATGTGAAGTCAAATTTGTAATTTCATTTTTCAATAGGCATGAACATATGTATATATGCGCATTTAAAATTTGGATACATATGAAATAAAATGCTTCCATGAAACAATTTTTTACTGGCCCTTCCGTTATGCAAACTTGGATCCAAACTAAAATTTGTGAAACATCAAATACAGCTTTCCATATGATTTGAATAGAAACTACTGAAGTGACTTTTTTTTTCAATCACTTCAACCTTAGTGATCATATTTACTCATTATGCATTGAGTATCCGTTTCTAAAGGAATGGAAGAAATAAAATCTTGCATTTCAGTTATCTTACTCAAAATGTCCGTGGGTTTATTGATCCAATTACCGAACATTCACAAAACAAAGATTCCACCAAATCTCCGTAATCATAGTCTGAACCCGTTCCAAGAGGAAGAGACATTCTAAGATTTTCTGTTCTGGGTAAGAGTCCGGGTAAAACTCAACTTACTGGGATGTAATACCCTAGACACCAAGTTGTTTCATGCAAATAGATGGATAATTCTCAATCCTCCTTGTATTGTAGTAGCAGGCTTCAGTCCCCTAGAAATGCTGGGTCCGCTACACATTCTAGAAACATAGACGTTTGAAAAAAACCACAAAATTCCTGGTTTTATGGAAAAGATTGGAGTCTTTTGTATCTCTCTCCAGTTTCAGTATTTCATGAAGCATATTTTAGTATGGATAAGGAATAGTGTTCTTATAAACAAGGCATCTCTTATAACCTCTTTAAAGATCACAGGCATGAGAGGTTATCCTTCACCTGGTTCCAATTTTATGACAACATTACCTATGTATATGGCCTGAGTATATCTTGATGAGAATATTTCGATTACATCGCAGCATTGATGAATCAGATTGCTCATTGAGCGTCTTGTGTAGCAAGAAAGGCAGATCAAATATTTCGAGATGCCCAACAAAATCTTACAATGAAACTCCAAATTCAAAGCATAAACCAGAAATAAATATTAAAGGTGATCACCATAAGCAAAGCTTGTAGGAGTATTTGATTTGCAATAGCCACATGGATTTTCATATAAACCCTGATCCTCAACCACACTAAGAATTTCTCCAGCCATTTTGCACTTATTGTTATATGAAATTTCTTCTTATGAGCTGAAATTAAAACATTAGAGTCAGTACCCTCCACTCAAGTAGACATTCAGTCACATAGTAACAGGCTACAAGGAAATAATATGCAAAGAACTGATTCTAGACTGAGAGTAAATCACATTTAATTGCAACAAGATTTCCATTTATTTCCATTTCTCGTTTTTAACACTCCTATTTACGGAGGGTGTTTCTTTTCTGTTTCAAACGAATAAGAGCCAATGCCAGTTAAAATAGAAAAGAGTTCAAATACACTATGAAATTAGCAAGCAAAGAAAAAAATTCTTTAAAACTACAGATTTTGTCTTAGTGCCTCTGTGTGCTTAGAGGGCAACTGCATTAAGCAATGTGACTGGAGCAGGTAATCATGTCCACGAGATAACTACTTGAAAGTTGAGATCCAAATTGCTAGAAGTTTCCACAAACGGCTGCCCTTGTTGCAACTTGCACATAAAATGTGCCAAACTTTTCCTTTGAGAAATTAGCATTTAGAGCTTTCAGACTTTTTTCAGATCTTGCTATTGTATAGCATTATTCTCGATTCTTAATCATTATTCACATGATTAAAATGATTCACACAACATCTGATACTGGCTAAATGTGCATTCATGCAAGACTTAAAGCAAAGACCAGGTGCATGTGCAATTTCTACAATTTCTAGATTCTTTCAGTCTATACATGCAAAAATCTGTCAAATCCTATAAACTTCTAGATGGATTCATTGTTAATGGATAAATATTTTTGTGAGTTTTTACTAATCAATGATCACCCATTGCGCCTCACACATGATTGTTTCTTATCTCTTTGCAATTTTGTTGTTCTCTGTAAAGTAATGGATTTTCCTCATCAAAATTGTAACGGTACCAAATGCATAAATAACACCTAAAAGTTTACTTATGGAATACGTGAATGAATGCACAGTAGCCTTCCTTGATACAGAGAAGGGTTCAGTCAATCTAACACTAAGCCGACTCTGCATCAATATAAAAATAGTTCTGCAAACAGAATTCATACCTGGTAAAACGACCAAAGCTGTTCTCGTTTCTAGATCGAAAAGAAATGAATACCGCAATTTTCCAGACAACGAGTAACCCTAGCGAAATGAAACTTGGGGTGTGAAACCTGAGGAGTAATGATATGCTTTCTCCGATTTCTCCTAAGTCTATTATGAGATGCTTATTAACAATGAAATTCAATAGTCAACATGTTATGCTCTGTAAAGATACCACTTCCACTTTCACTTGGACAACACAATAAAGTCTAGACTAACATTACTTGTGTTCGGGTACAATGTGACAAGCTTAATTCATTAAACAGTTTCTTATATACGTGGGAATTCATTTTTCAACCTTAGGATTGTTACCTCAACTCCACGGCATTGGTTGTCAACTCCACGGCATTGACTATCATGCATAACTATCGCACAACGTGCTTACAATAATTTAAAAAGTCACAATGCTACAAATACAATAGTTTCATATAATGTTATGAAAACGAACCTTCCCAAATGCTTGTGTGTTTTCCATTTGGTTATCATGCATAACTATCACACAAGGTGTTTACAATAAAAAAAGTTATAATGCTACAAATACAATAGTTCCAAACAATGTTATGAACATGAGCCTTCCCAAAATCTCTGATTTTATGTCTCATGACACCATCTCCCTCCAATTACAAATTCCACTAGTTGTAAGGCACAAAGTAGGTCTTGTTTTATGAGGATATTGTTGATGAAACTCATTGACAAGAGTTGGATCGTTGGCAAGATTATTGAGAACTTCCCAAGTATAATCATTGGGTGTGTAATCTAATCCATCCACTAAGTAATATAGTTTGTTGAGCACAACCGTGGATGTTACGGGCATGACCATATAATATCCTGTGGTGAGAATTTATCGTAGTATTCTATACACGTGGATAAGTGTGAGGGTTAAACGAGAGTGTAAAGAAGGGGAGGATTACTTTTAATCCTCGGGATTGAGACAACCCATTAGGCCAAGTGTGAACTTGCTTGGGGGCCTTGGGTATCGCTATAAATATGAGACCTAGCTACCCTCATTTCATCATCTTTTGACTACGTCGAGTCTCTAACCTTGTGGTAGATCAACTCTTGTAGCGAGCGCACCAGCACTAGGTACAACTCGACGTCACGGTGGTGGTATGGGACGCCAATCGAGGCTCGAGTCCGTCTCAATCCCTTCGCTCAGGGGTCGTCGGGTGGATCGACACCCTTCTTTCTCCCTCACCTTTCTTATGTTTATCTATATTTTATCCTTATTCTATGCTTATATTAGAGCATAACTCTAACAATGGGGTTAAAAATGGCCTCAACCTTGTACTTGAGACTATCAACTAGAGATGAGGGAAGTATAACACGATCCAAAATAGAGTTGGGGAGGCAAGAAGCTCCAAAAGTGATACTTGGAGCACATGGAAGATGAATATGTGAGAGAAGATGTAGAGTAAATGCCACATCATTGATCTAGCTAGAGATCATGAATGAGTAATGGTGTTTATAGTCTTAAATTTTGAACTCAAGTTTTTCTAGAGAAGAATCAAGGCAATGAGAATTTAATATGAACTTGTAGACGACTTGACCATCATGCATCAAATAATAAGAAAACTTGGTGTGAAGCACTTAAAGATGAACTAAACAATCATCATCATCCAAGTTGTGGACTTCTAAACACTCAAGCATCGTCCAATAATGATGATGATCTATATTAGCAAAGAATGGAGTATGTCTAGCGGAGTAATATACTGAATTATTATAAGCAAACTCTATAAAATGCAATAAGTCAACCCAACCCTCCTACTTGTAGTTGATGAAAGAATGAATATGTTGCTCCAATTAGTAATGGGTGCGGTTCAGTTTCTTGGCCTTGAAACCAAACCAAACCAAACCATTTATTCATAATAAAAACCAAACCAAACTGTTTTAAATTTATGAAGCTATTTAAACCAAACCTTTAAACCAAACTGTTTAAAAAACAGGAGAAACCAAACCGTTTCCTGAAAATTTAGAACCAAACCAAACCAAACCAGTTTATTATAAATCAAAATCAAACCAAACCAAGCCAAGCCATTTTTTTATTGATATTGATCATCATACAATACTTATTATAAATTTGTGTGAGAAAATCATCATAAATTTGGTCATCATACTTATTGTAAATTTGGTCATCATACTTACCATAAATTTGGTCATCATACTTATCATAAATTTGATCATCATACTTACCATAAATTTGGTCATCATACTTATCATAAATTTGGTCATCATACTTACAATAAATTTGGTCATCATACTTATCATAAATTTGGTCATCATACTTACCATAAATTTGGTCATCATACTTACCATAAATTTGATCATTGTACTTATCATAAATTTGATCATTATACTTGTTATATTTGATCATCATAAATTGAAAGGAGACTCTACATATAATCCATATAAAATTTAATATGTTAAAACTAAGGTTTAAAATTACAAGTTGAAAAGTTAAAGCTTATAGGGAAAATTTAGGAGTAAACCTATAAACCTTTAAACCAAACCACATAAACTGAAACCGATAAGTCGACAAACCGCTAAACCATGAAATTCAAAACCGAACCGAACCGAAACCGATTAATAACATTTGAAACCAAACCAAACTATTTATTTATCTTCGAACCTATAAACCGTTAAGCCTCAGTTTAATGGTTCAGTTCGGTTTGAGCCGAAACCGGGCCCATTGCTAGCTCCAATGTCTAATTATATGGCTAGTTTGATTGTTAATTTGTGGTAACTTGTGTGGGGAAGTTTAAGACTTACCGACTCATGTTGTTAATCAATATTATCAAACTAACCCACAAACCAAGATCTATAAGATCTGGGTCAACGTTTAACATATTGTTGTTGGGACGAGTAGGAGTGGGTGTCACGCCAATCTTGAACATACTAGTGAATACTAAAGAAGAAATAAAGTAAGCCAATAACCTATTACCTAAATGTTTAAAAATGAGATGATGTTAACTTAATCACCTAATGTTAACTATGAAGGATTAAATATGCAAACAAAAAAGAGACCAACACAATTAATGTCAAACCAATACGGAACATACTAGTGAATACTAAAGAAGAAACAAAGTAAGTCATAAACCTATTACCTAAATGTTCAAAAATGAGTTGTAGTTCACTTAATCACCTAATGTTAACTATTAAGGATTAAATATGCAAACAAAAAAGAGACCAACACAATTAATGGCATTAAGTAGTTGCCTCTAACAAGTTACAACAGATCCAAACAAATTAAGGTGGAAGCTTAACTTTTGATTCTTCAATAGTGCCAAAGATAAGGACTAAGATTATAACTTAGAGTAGATGAGGATTGTGCGAGGTGTCGGCTCTATATCAAGTTTATTAAATGTTAAGAAAATGCTTAAAAGCCTTATAGATTTTTTATTATAGCTTTTACAATGCTCTTGGGCCTTATTATTATTATTATTATTATTACTATTATTCCTTTGTCCTTTTAATTCTTAGTGCTACACTTGTTCCTTCATTTCTTACTAGCATTCTAGTGTATGAAAATGGGTAAAATCCTCCTTGACTTAATGAGTGCAATCGTTTAAGACTTAAAATCGGTCAATGAAGGATGGATACAAGGATATTAGCTAAAGGGTGAGAGGAAAATGGTTGATCAACAATATTACCGGCTCCTTGACATCTCTAATTCATTTTATAGTTTCAGTTGTGGCTTATTCCAAGTAAGGCCTCATATAGTGTCTATCCACGTTGAATTCTTTGGCCTTGAGCCCATCCATTGTTACTGAATTAACTCTTATGGACTTCATTCCTTCCTTATTAATTGTATGCCACTTTCTCTTCATCAAATCTATGATGACATCATGGGTTGCGAGCATAACTAAAACCGTAGTTGTGGGCTAATTTGTAAGAATGAAGGGTGAAGATTAAGTTATCTCAATCCTACATTGAGAGATAACTTTAGAGTGTTTCATCACCTGGCCTACGGTTTGAGCCTATATAAGAAGGCTAGCTACCTACATGAAGGGGCATATCTCTTTTCTTTATTGTTTTGAGATAAAGACTTGTTGAGCGGCAAGCTCAACAGGATCCGGATCGGCTGAATAAGCCTAAGCCGGATCGGCATCCAGAAGGATGAGCTGGATCTGTGAGCCGTTGAGTTGGGGAGCCGGTTAGCCAGATCAAGCAGTAACCGGAAGCCTAGTAGCAGCCGAGACTACTAGGTAGTTAATGTCTCGTAGTTAGTGTCAGACGCTCGTGTGAGCATTGAAGTACATTGTACTTCTGTTAGTCCTCTTAGGACTTGTATAAATAGTGATGTTGAGCACGTTGTATATACAAAGAATGTTACAGAGAGCTATTATTGTTTTTTGATAATAGATTTAAGTTGTTTTGCTCTTTCTCTGTCTCTCTTGCGTATTAATCTCTCTCTCTCTCTTTCTCTGTCTGTTGCTATCCGGCTAAGCCGGTTGTCTAAAGCTTCTGCACCTTCGTTTTCACATGGTATTAGAGCGCGAGGGTTGAGAACCCTAAGACCCGGTGTCACGTTAATCCACGCTCGCATGTCGGATCCAAGCGGGACCACTGGGGTCATGTTATGGGCATGACCAATTAATATCCCGTGGTGAGAATTTACCGTAGTATTCTATACACGTGGATAAGTGTGAGGGTTAAACGAGAGTGTAAAGAAGGGGAGGATTACTTTTAATCCTCGGGATTGAGACAACCCATTAGGTCAAGTGTGAACTTGCCTGGGGGCCTTGGGTATCGCTATAAATAAGAGGCCTAGCTACCCTCATTTGATCATCTTTTGACTACATTGAGACTCTGCTCTTGTGGTGGGTCAACTCTTGTAGCGAGCGCACCAGCACCAGGTACGACTTGACGCCACGACGGTGGTATGGGACGCCGATCGAGGCTCAAGTCCGTCTCGATCCCTTCGCTCGGGGGTGGTCGGGTGGATCGGCACCCTTCTTTCTCTTTCTCCTTTCTATCTATCATTTGTTTATCCTTATCTTAAGCTTACTTTAGTACTTAGATCTCTAATATTTGGTATTAGATTTATGTACTAATGTTTCTTTGTTTTTCATTTGTCGTTTGATTGATGGTGATCGATTGATGTGCGGTCGGCCTTGATCCAGACAACGATCAACAAAGAACTTCGGTAACTCTTTCCAGAATTTTTTTCTATTCTCTCTTCTCCCATCTAATCATGTGTTTAGTTTATATGTCATTTTTTTTCATTAAGTCAATGATGTTGTAGTGGTCTTTAATTGATTATCTAAAACGTTTACATATGTGCACGAGGTCAATACCTCGTTTGACATATTAATAATATGTGATGAGTGTCGTATGCGTATGAGGTTAATACCTTAATTACATATTACGTTCACGAACATATGTTACGTTTGTGTATGAGTTTAATACCTTGATTTGTTGTAAACGATATGCGGTTGGTCTCGTATGCGTAAGAGGTCAATACCTCAATTGCGTATTACGATGATCTCTTATTTGTGGATGTTTCGTGTGCGTAGAGGTATATACCTCGATTACGTATCTCGATCACATCATTTGTGGCTATTTAATATAACGATATGTTTAATATAGGCATATGTGGTCACATATATATGTATTTGATCGTATATATGTGATAAGTAAACATATGTGTATATTCGTTATTACGTGATTATATCGAAAGTTGTCCTTGTCGGAAAAAGGATGTTGGTGGCCGTCCTCACATTTTTGTGAGAATGGCGTTGTCACCATCCCTTTTTCAACAATTTTTTATTGTTGATAACCCCGTTGATGACCTCGATTTCGTTACGTAAAGAAATGCCAATAGCCATAATGATGTTGAGTACGTAGGGCTTGACCCACTTCAAGTGAGGTCGCTCCAATGACGCACGTATCCAACATCCCTCCCTCGTTACATAGATACGATGCCACCATGAGCTCATTCTTACGAGAGGCATTCGTAATGACGTGACCATGTGATGGCCCACGTGAGCCTACTATGAAACGAGGGCTCATTTGGCTTGACCATTAGGTTGCACTTTGGCGTATGCCATCGTAATTACGAGACTTGGGGTTAGGTAACGTACCAACATAGTTTTGGTAAATGAGGGCGAAATAAGGACCCTTGACATATATGTTCTTTTAAAAAAAACATATATGATCAATTGCCTCGCATATCTCTTATACGCATCAAACATTAAGCATTCGAGAAGAGTAACTTATTTGGTTGGCTCAAGTGTTTAATGTATTTGTTCTCGAGGTCTCGAGTTCAAATATGACCAAGACTATACAACATCCTTGATACATATGACTATAACACATGTTTAGACTTAAGGTCTAAGTGCACCTCGGGGTCCTCGTAATAGGACTTAAAGAGCCGAAACCACATATGTGGGCACCGAAACATAGTTTATTGTTAACATTTTTTTCGTGTATAAACTATTCATGACGCGAACATACATGGTTGAGCCTCGGGGAGCCACGATGAAAAAATCGATATAGAGATCAGGGAAAGACATTTATTTGTCACCCCCATGGTTTTTAAAACACCTTTGTGTGTAACCTGATCTTGAACCTCATCTCATACGTCTAGAGGGGTATTGACGTGAGATCATGATATCGATTAATGTTTGCCCATGATATGTTTACATCACGACATGATGTTATGACTATCTCTCTGACCTTATCCTATTTCTTTTCCAGAAATAATCTTAAATGGCTCAAATTAACGACCCGATGTCATCCGCTCAAGCGGAAGGAACTCAAGGGAATCCTCCTGGACAAATGTCCACTGAGATGTATTTGGCACAAATAACCCAATACCTTAATTTCACCGCTCAACAGATGACCGAACTTCGGCAATCTCAGAGTGCTCTTGAGGCACGTGTCATTAGTCTACAACGTGAGACTAATAGACCTGATGAGCGAGAAGGTGAACCATCATTTGTCGTTAAGCCATTTACGAGAGACAAAAAGGAAAGAACCGAAGAGGCAATCTGCACATGGCTGGGACGATGGGAGTCTCATTTTGAGCTCTATCCCACGCTAGATAGTACGAAGATTGCATATGTCGGCCGAGAACTCGGGGGTAAGGCTGCCGCCTGGTGGCGTGGGCTCCGTACTATGGGGAAATTGCCCGATACCTGGACTGATTTTGTCACGGATTTTAAGGGTCAATTTCTGCAACCTCCCTCTCGAACCGAGGCAGCACAAGCTTTAATGAACCTCTCTAGCAGGAAATTTTCCTCTCTAGAAGATTATGTTCACCATGCTAGAACCCAAATCCAAAAATCGGGTCTAGAAGGGGACAATTGGTTGATAGCTTGTTTTGTCAATGGCATCCCCAATTCAGACTATCATTGGATAGTGCACGATAAGGATCCAAAATCCTTCGAAGAGGCCGTTGAAATAGTTCTTCGCTATCAGCGCACTTCGAAGAAGGACCACAACAAACCCAACGAAGCGCCCGGGACTAAGCAGTCGCAATTTGTTGGGAAACGCAAGACACCCAACGAATTCCTGGATCGCAATTGTAAGCGACAACATCCTTTTTGCGTATTCTGCAAAAAGAAGGGTCATACAAAAGATCCATGTCGAAAGCTCCAACGGAAAGAGCACGACAACAAAGCTAAAGCTGCAGACCATAAAGGTCAGATTCCTAATGTCCTTTAGGTCTATACACATCATTTAAGTAATTGTCAATGTTCTTTCCCTCACTATGTATTGGGTCCCAATGATTTACTACGTGCAAACGGGTATATCAATGGATCTCCCGTACAATTTTTATTTGATTGGGGAAGCTCACACAATTTTGTGAATGATCGTTTGGTTCAGATATGGGGAATTCAACCCACCGTAAGTGATCACACCTACACGGTGCACTTGGCTGATGGAAGAGTACAATACATCAACGGGGCGATTCATTCATTAGGAATTTCTATTGATACTTATATAGAGGAAGTAGACTTCCATGTAATGAATCTTTGTACCACCGATGTAATACTGGGTTATCCCTGGTTTTATAATAAAAACTCTTCTTTATTTATTGATTGGGTTCGTCATTCCATTTCTTTTGTACTGAATGATTGTACGCATTTTATTCAATGTGTAAAAAAACAATCCCTCTCGATTGTTTCCTCGTGTCCATCAATATCCGAGTTGTCTTGTTCTACATTATTTTATTGTGTACTTGATCCGGACATTCACATTTACAATATCGATAATGTCCCGGTTCAATTAACATATTTTGAACAACAACAACTTGATGAAATCTTAAATGATTTTCATGATGTTTTTCCAAGTGAACTACCTGATGGGTTACCTCCTAAACGTAATATAGACCATCGTATAGATATTGTACCTGGTGTTGCACCAATAAGTATACCTCCGTATCGCTTAAGTCGATCCGAAGAAGATGAGGTATCTAAGCAACTCAAGGACTATTTACGAATGGGTTATATATGTTATAGTAAATCTCCATGGGGTGCACCAGTTCTCTTGGTTAAAAAGAAAGAGGGCACATGGCGTATGTGTATTAATTACCGACGCTTGAATAAAGTGACGATCAAGAATTCGTACCCATTGCCCCGGGCTGACGATCTAATTGACCGTCTCCAAGGAGCTCGGTATTTTACGAAACTTGATCTCCGTACTGGCTACCATCAAATACGAATAAGTGAGGACGATGTTCCTAAAACGGCATTTCGTACGCGCTATGGCCATTACGAGTTTTTGGTTATGCCTTTTGGTTTGACCAATGCTCCGACTACTTTCCAACAAGAAATGAATGACATTTACCGAGAACAACTTGGAAAATTTGTCGTTATTTTCTTGGATGATATTTTAGTTTATAGCCGTACATTACAAGAACATGCTAGACATGTCTGCTTTGTTTTACAAACATTGCGTGACAAACAGTTTTATGCAAAGATCTCAAAATGTGAGTTCTTCAAGAAATCAATTACTTATCTAGGACATCTCATAACTGAACGAGGAGTTGAAATTGATCCTTCTCGCATTGAGAAAATCAAGCTTTGGCCCACTCTTCGGAATATTCGAGAAGTTCGATCATTCCTTGGTTTTGTCGGGTTTTTGCGAAAGTCTCTTCGTAATTACTCCCAATTGACGACGCCGTTTATTGATCTTTTAAAAGGTCAAACGCGTAAGTCTACAAAACCTATTGTGTGGAATGCTACACTAGACCTCGCCTTTAAGGAACTCAAGGACCTGGTTTGCAAGGCTCCTTCACTTCTTTTACCTGATCATTCAAAACCTTTTGAGGTTGAAACCGATGCAAGCGATTATGCTATAGGTGCTATCTTGTATCAAGATGGTAAACCAATAGCATTTGAGAGTAAGAAACTTGATTTTGCTCAATGTCGGTATACCGTTCAAGAAAAGGAATTATTTGCAGTTATACATGCGCTCAAAACATGGCGCCATTATCTTTATGGAAATCACTTTGTGGTAACTACGGACCACGAGTCCTTGAAATATTTTTGTGACCAACAAGACCTGAAAGGTCGTAAGGCACGATGGGCTGATCTCATCCAGGACTTTGATTTTTCCATACGATATCGTAAAGGTTCCATGAACACTGTCGCTGATGTACTAAATTGCATCCGTGAAGTTAACATGCTTAGCTTCACTGAAATAACATTAGATCTTTATGATCACCTTCGAGGAAAGTATCCTGATGACAGTTATTTTGCAAAATAGTGGGCAAGAGTTGAGTCTGGAATAGACACCACCACATCCTCGAAGGAATACTTCCACATTGCTAACGGTTTGCTCTACCGTAATGGGAAGGTTTACTTGAGGTCAAAAAGAGGATTCTTTTTGAATGCCATGATGCACCCTCAATAGGGCACCCTGGAATACATCGTACACTCGTTCTCATCTCCACTCAATTTTATTGGCCTAAGATGCGTCCTGACATACATAGCTATGTGACAAAATGTCACCAGTGTCAGGTTAACAAAGCCGAGCGACTTAAAGCCGCAGGACTTTTACATCCCTTGGACATTCCCAATAATAAGTGGGAAAGTATATCCATGGATTTTATTGTTAGCCTTCCTCGCACCCAAAAAGGTCATGATGCCATCTGGGTTGTCGTTGATCGACTAACTAAAATGGCCAGATTTATTGCTACTAAAACCACGGTAACAGCTCCTGAATTGGCTTACCAATTCGTTGACGAATTGTTTCGTTTTTATGGGTTACCGATGGATATCGTGAGTGATCGAGATCCAAAGTTTACTAGTGACTTCTGGACGCAAGTCTTTAAGAAGTTAGAAACTACGTTGAGCATGAGCTCCACGGATCATCCTCAATCCGATGGACAGACAGAACGAGTAAATCAAATTATTGAGGACATGCTTCGAGCATACGTTGGTGCAAAACCAACAAAATGGGAACGTTATCTCCCAATTTTGGAGTTTGCTTATAATAGCTCCAAGCATACGTCGACGGGATATAGTCCTTTTATGTTGATGTATGGTTTTTAGCCACGAGCCCCGATTGATGTTAATATACATCATGATGAGTTGCGAAGTACGCAAAACTTTCTTCGGGATATGCAAGATATGTTGCATATTGCACGAGATAATATAAAAACAGCTGAAGATAGAGCGCGTTTTTATGCCGATCATCATAGGCAACCTCGTGTATTCAACCCTGGACAGAAGGTATTTTTACGTGTACCTCACAATTCTAAGACATTGTCTACGGGTAAGTGCGCTAAGTTAGCCCCACGGTTTTGTGGACCTTTTACAGTCCTCAAACGCATTGGGTCATCAGCCTATCGTCTCGCTCTTCCTGATGGTGTCGGAATTCATCCAGTCTTTCATGTGAGTCGTCTAAAAGAACTTCTAGGTTCTGGCGACAATACAGTTACAACTGAAACTCTGGTTACTTCTGAAGAATTATCTTCTAAACCACATGTACCAGAAAGAATTCTCGATGTTAAAACAAAAAATTATGTACTAAAGAAATCCGAGAATTTAAAATAAAATGGATGGATAAATCAATAAAAGATGCCACATGGGAACGCGAAAATACTCTCAGAACTAATTTCCCTAACTTTCCATTGCGAGAGTGCAATGTTTTAAAGAGCATGACCAATTAATATCCCATGGTGAGAATTTACCGTAGTATTCTATACACATGGATAAGTGTGAGGGTTATGTTGGGAGACAGGTCCCTCCGGATGGGAAGGGATAAGAACAGTGCCGATGAACAAACCGTATGAGGAGGACCCGACTACGGAGAGCCGGATGGTGTAGACCCGGTGAAGACCGGATGAGGAGTACCCGGCTACGGAGAGCCGGATGATACAGACCCGGTATGAACCGGATGAGGAGTACCCGGCTACGGAGAGCCGGATGGTGCAGACCCGGTATGAACCGGATGAGGAGTACCCGGCTACGGAGAGCCGGATGGTGCAGACCCGGTATGAACCGGATGAGGAGACATATTGGTGAATATGTTTCTGAGAGTCCATCGAGGCTATATTTGTAAATAGCCGAAAAGTCATATTAGTATAAATATGACTTAGGGCAAACTTTAGTTGTTGTTGTCATTCTTGTTGGTAAAAGAATAGTGAGAGCGCGTAACTGTGTACAGAGAGAGAGAGAGAGAGAAAGAGGTTGTTGCCTCGGTTGTAACCGCCGCCTGTGGCGAAGATCTGTGAGCACGAGGTCGTTGCCTCAGTGAACTCACTGTTGTACATTCTTACATAGTGACAGTTTGCAGCCTGTGGGCTGCCGTGGTTTTTCCCCTAGTTTGGGGTTTTTCCACGTAAACCTCCTGTGTATCTTCCTCCTCTTTGTGTCGTGTTTTATTTCCCGTTTTTCTGTGTATCATTCTAAACTCAGTTGTGCATAAGGAGCGTTGAGTTCCCGTCAGGTTAAACGAGAGTGTAAAGAAGGGGAGGATTACTTTTAATCCTCGGGATTGAGACAACCCATTAGGTCAAGTGTGAACTTGCCTGGGGGCCTTGGGTATCGCTATAAATAAGAGGCCTAACTACCCTCATTTGATCATCTTTTGACTACATCGAGACTCTGCTCTTGTGGTGGGTCAACTCTTGTAGCGAGCGCACCAGCACCAGGTACGACTCGACGCCACGACGGTGGTATGGGACGCCGATCGAGGCTCGAGTCTGTCTCGATCCCTTCGCTCGGGGGTGGTCGGGTGGATCGACACCCTTCTTTCTCTTTCTCCTTTCTATCTATCATTTGTTTATCCTTATCTTAAGCTTACTTTAGTACTTAGATCTCTAATATCATGGACCATGAGAGAGGAGACTGTCGGAGGCTCGAGTCCTTGGGATCTTGCCGCATTGCCGATTTCTTCTCGGTTGCGACCGATAACCGTCCGCAGAGTGAGAAGACGCGCGCTCATCTTCATTGCCCTTTGGTTCGTATGTACAAGGGCCCAAAACAGGCATGGGTCACGACCCGGTTAACTGCGCCCATACGCACCCACGCACACATATACACCCGGTTTTGACCGGCTCTTCGGCACCAGTTAGAACTCAGCCTCACGCACATGCACCCTAAGCTACCTAGAAACACACCTATGCCTACGCACACGACGCCGGTTCCGCACAGAGAGGAAGAGGGAGCCTGCATCCCACGACCGGTCGGGGAGTGCTCGGGCTCTGTCGCGCGACGAGATCCTCGTGCAGGACACGCCCCTTCCTTGAACAACCGCCTCTTGTCGCCAAGCCGCCTGTCGGGAGCGCACATGCTCGCCAACCTGAGTTGGGACTTGGGCGCCAAGGAGGGAACCTTCGGTCGATCCGCTTAGTGCATGGCACATCAGGATTGACAGAGACCAAGAAGCGGCGAAGGCAGCCCACGCTCTATCTGCCGCACTTGAGCGCGCACGCCCTCTCACACACACAAGCGAGACCTAACAAAAATCGAAGAGCACAAAGAAAGTGCCTCGACGGAACCCTAACAAAAACAGAGTGAGACCAAGACGAAACTGAACATACACAGAAGACCCTCAACGAGAGCACACGAGACCTTAGCAGAGACAGAGAAGAGAGAGCAAGACGACACAGAGGTAGAAACAGAAAACGTTATGTTGTATTACAGAGAACAAAATGGGACCCCAAACAAAGGAAATTTGGGAACCCCTATACAAAGGGCGCGCCCTCCCTTTTATAGAACAAGGTGATGGTCGCGTGGAATGTGGGATAAACCCACGATACATGGGATTCTCTGTCCCGTAATTATTGCCATTCGGCACGATAAAGGCACCCCTAACTCCTATGCTACATTTATACAAGGGTGGGTGCATATGTTGCACCCCGCAGAATTACCTAACATCTTTTGGTTTCTCACTATGTGCTGGAAACTTCACGACATCCGCCCCCACCAAACCGCACGTCCACTAGTACGTGCCAACTTCGGAGAAAAGGGGAAGAATTCCAGCCGGTGAGAAACCGGTCTTTGCCACCCACATCCCGGCTTGCCGCGTCGGTCGTTGCCAGTTAGAACCATCGGCTCCGGTTCTTCCTCGCGCTCGCCTCTCCGTAGGCTCGTTCGACCCGACAATAGGTCGATTGCCGCGATTCCGTAGTATGCGTACTTCGTTGTTGGCCCTTCACTTGGCTGAATGCACGCTCCGCTATCCGCCATAAGTCCGGGGTCCTCCGCTTGAGGAGCGTCCGTAATGGCCCGCTTGAGCCGGATCTGTGAGCCGTTGAGCTGGGAAGCTGGTTAGCCGGATCAAGTAGTAATCGGAAGCCTAGTAGCAACCAAGACTACTAGGTAGTTAATGTCTCGTAGTTAGTGTCAGACGCTCGTGTGAGCATTGAAGTACATTGTACTTCTGTCAGTCCTCTTAGGACTTGTATAAATAGTGCTGTTGAGCACGTTGTATATACAAAGAATTTTAGAGAGAACTATTATTGTTTTTTGATAATAGATTTAAATTGTTCTGCTCTTTCTCTGTCTCTCCTGCGTATTAATCTCTCTCTCTCTCTCTCTCTCTCTCTCTCTGTTGCTATCCGGCTAAGCCGGTTGTCTAAAGCTTCCGCACCTTCGTTTTCACATGGTATTAGAGCGCAAGGGTTGAGAACCTCTGCAGCCGACATCAGTATCTGAAGACAAACCCTAAGTCCTGGTAAGAACAAAAAGAGAAGTGATGGACAGAGGAATGGCCAGCTCGCTCCCGGTGGAGAAGCTCGATAGATCCAACTACGCATCTTGGTCATACAAGATGCACCAGTACCTGCTTGTGCATGGTTACTGGAGCTATGTCAACGGAGCTAACGACACAACACCTGATGCGACACACAAGAACTTCCCAGTGTGGGAACAAGTGGCAAGCAGGGTGATGTATTGCATTGTGTCCAGTGTCAGAGACCAGCTGCCGAGCCATGTCCGAGATGCGAAGACACCAAAAGAAGCTTGGGGAAACCTGAAGAAGGTTTTCGCGGCAAGCACTATGGCCTGGAAGTTGCAACTCCGATAGGAGTTGAGCAATGTCCGACAGAAGGACATGTCGGTAGCCAATTACACGGCCGAATCAAAGAGATCTATGACTCACTTGCCTCTATCAACATCACCGTAGAGGAAGATGAGATGGTGCAGATTTGTCTTGGGGGCCTAGCTTCTAAGTTTAGAGCGTTCCGAATGGTGGTATGTACAAGGGAGAACCATGCCGATGCGTCAACAAGTGCACCCACCGACAGCCGGATGCTGTACACGAAGGCCGATCGGCCCCATGGGCGTGGTGGACGAGGCTGGTCAGCTCGCAATGGTAGCAGCCGGCAAGAGCAGGACCGAAGGCACAGAGAACGTGCCGATAGTAGTTCCGGACCCTCCACAAGCAGGGGGAGTCAAGGCGGCGCCGGAGGTCGGCAAGCAAAGGCAGACACGGAATGCTGGTACTGTGGTAAAAAGGGCCACAGAGAAAGCGAGTGCTAGAAGAAGCGCGCCGATTCGGACAGATCCGGGTCCGGCAAGGTCAGCAAAGAGAACTGACAATACTCGCACTACGCAGAAGGATCGGGAGGATCCAAAACCGGAGACGCCGGTAAAGGGCCAGCCTTGGTGATGAAACACGAGGGTAACTCGATCAAGAAGACCACTTCCAAATTGGAGGAAGTGTGGTACGTTGATTCCGGTACGTCAAATCACATGACGAGCCACAAAGAGTGGTTCTCCTTCTTCGAGAAACCGGAACAACCAGGAGTCGTCGAAACCGGAGACGACACTCCTCACCCAATCGTGCATGTCGAAGAAGTTCCTTTGAGCCACGTCGGACAGAGGGGGAAGATGATGAATGTATTACATGTTCCGACTATCACAAAGAACCTGGTGTCAGTCGGTTAGATCGTTGACCAGGGTATGTAGGTGCGGTTTACGCACCTTGGGTGTTTCATCAAGGAAGAGGGCCAGATTATTGCGCAAGGGCACAGAGATGGGAGGATGTTCATCCTCGACACCAATGACGTCGGCACTGCTTTGTTCGCCAAAGGACAGAAGATTGAATCAGATATTGATCTCTGGCACAAGCGGATCGGCCATGTCAATTACCGAAGGCTTCAAGACCTGCAAACGAAACAAGTTGTTTTCGGTTTGTCGAAGTTCAGTGGCCGGAAGGTCCAAATATATGAAGCCCGCCAACTCGGGAAGCAACACCGGCTTCCATTCCCCACCGAACGAAACTGTAGCCGTAACAAGCTCGACCTTATTCATTCGGATGTATGGGGAACGACACAGAACGTTAGTCTTGGCGGGAGTCAATATTTCGTCTCCTTCATCGACGACTACAGTCGGCACACGTGGATCTACCTCATCGAGAGGAAGAGCGAAGTCTTCGAGTGTTTCCGGAACCTGCAAAGCTTGGTTGAACGGGAAACGGAGAGGAAGATCTAGTGCTTGCGGTCGAATGGCGGGAAAGAATACTTTTCCGGCCAATTCAACAGTTATTTGTAACAAAAAGGAATTCGGAGAGAGTTCAACTGTAGATACACACCAGAGCAAAATGGTGTGGCCGAAATGAAGAACCGGTCGATTGTTGACGCGGCAAGGGCAATGCTTGAGGAGAAGAGCATGCCCCATTTCTACTGGGCTGAGGCGGTCCGATTGGTGACAAGGTGTCAGCACACAAGATGTATTTTGGGTGCAAGCCGAATTTGAGGCACCTTCGGATATTCGGTAGAATAGCATATGTGCATGTGCCGGATGAGAAGCGGTGGAAGTTGGATGCAAAGTCGGAGAAATGCATCCTAGTTGGTTACTCGCATGAGCAAAAGGGGTATAAGTGCTATAACCCCCGGACTAAGCAGGTCTGAGTTAGCCGAGATGTTGAATTTGATGAGATGGCATCATGGTATGCCTTACCGGCTCCGACTTCCGAGCCCGACCGACATCGGAGGATGAGGCTAATGAGCCTGAACCGGTCCAGTTAGAAGATTCCGGAATCGTTTTGGTTGAACGGGCCGAACAAGCGATTGGGTCAGACAGACTAGCCAGAAGATGAACCGGTGAGTAGTGGAGACTCTGCCGTGTTCCCCCCGCGCAAGGAACCGAGGAGACGGTTCACACGCAAAGAGAAGGGGAAGAAGAAGATGCCGGGATACGAAACCGGCAACGTTGAGTCGGATCAGAGCGAATCCGACTCCGGAAAGGATGAAGGTGGATCTTCGGGAACGAAGTCTAACCTGGCCAAGAAGGGCCCCAAACCAGGTAATACCAAATTACGCCGGTCTTCCCGCCTGAAGAACCCTGTTATGCGGTATGGGTACAATGAGTACATGGAGCATCATTATGAGTACATGACCAAGGTGGCGGAAGTGCGTGAACCGGAGAGCTACGCAAAAGCAGCAAAGGACGCAAATTGGTGTGCTACTATGGAGGAAGAAATGCGGGCACTTGATGCCAACGACACATGGGACCTAGTTGACCCTCCCCGACACTGTAAACCGATCGGATGTAAGTGGGTGTACAAGATAAAGTACAATGCCGAAGGTTCGGTTAACCAGTACAAGGCCTGTTTAGTGATGAAGGGATACGCGCAGACCCACGGAATCGACTACGATGAGACCTTCGCTTCGGTAGCGAAGATGACGACGGTTCGTGTGGTGCTGGCGGTTGCTGCGGCAAGGGGGTGGCATCTTCACCAGATGGACGTGAAGAATCCATTTCTACAAGGCGATCTTGAAGAAGAGGTCTTTATGATCCAAGCCCCCGGTTTCCAGTCGGAGATGAAGAAGCCAACAATATGCTAGTTGAAGAAGTCACTTTATGGCCTGAAGCAAGCCCCCCAAGCTTGGAATGTGAAGATCACGCACCGGTTGCATAGGATGGGGTTTGCGGCCTCCAAGTCCGACTCTTCGTTGTTCTTCCGGCAAGGTCTGGACGGTTCGTTTTGCATCTTGTTGTATGTTGATGATCTAGTCATCACTGGACCCAGACTCGATGAAATCAGCCGAGTCAAGTCCCAACTGTCAGACGCATTTGAGATGAAGGACCTGGGGGACCTTTACTATTTCCTTGGGATCGAGGTGATCCGAACCCCCAACGGCATATTGCTCTCACAAAGACACTATGTGTTGAATATGCTGTACAAGTTCAACATGATGGAATGTCGACCGATCTCCACACCCTTGGACTGGAACCAGAAACTCTGTCCCGACTCCGGACCGGCCTGCGATGAGAAGCGGTTCTGACAAATCGTCGGAAGCTTTATATATTTGATAATCACCTAACTCGACATCAGTTATCCGGTCGGCGTGATCAATCAATATATGCAGAAGCCGACCGTGGAGCACCTTCTGTGCGTGCATCGAATTTTGCGATATGTGAGCAACATGAAGGATTGGGGACTGTTATACCGGCATGGTATAACCGAAGAGCTAGTCGGCTACACCGATGCCGACTGGGCCGACGATGTATTGGATCGCCGATCCAACTTCGGCTATATGTTTTCCCTTGGTAGTGCGGCTGTTGCGTGGAGCAGCAAAAAGCAACCAACAATTGCCCTTTCGAGCACTGAGGCTGAATACCGGGGTGCTACGATTGCCACCTGTGAAGCCATTTGGTTTCAATGACTGCTGCAAGACCTGCGCATCGAGGTGCCGACCCAGATCCTGATCTACTACGACAACATAAGGAGCATGCAACTCGCCAAGAACCTCGTATTCCATGCTCGCACAAAGCACATAGAAGTGCACTACCACTTCGTGCGTGAGCGTGTCCTGAGCGGTGACGTCGAACTTCGGTATGTTCATATAGATCTGCAAGTTGCCGACATCTTCACCTGTAGGGAACTGATCGTTCCTAATGCGCAACGCTCGGCCACAACCGAGCTTAGAATGATACACAGAAAAATGGGAAATAAAACACGACAAGAAGAAGGGAAGAGTGCGCGAGATGTTTACATGGAAAACCCCAAACTAGGGGAAAAACCACGGTAGCCCACAGGCTGCAAACTATCACTAGGTTAGTATGTACAACAGTGAGTTCACGGAGGCAACGACCTCGTACTCGCGATCTTCGCCACAGGCGGCGGTTACAACAGAGGCAACGACCTCTTTCTCTCACTCTCTCTCTGTACACAACGAGAATGACAACAACAACTAAAAGATTGCCCTAAGTCATATTTATACTAATATGACTTTTCGGCTATTTACAAATATAACCACGGTGGGCTCTTCAGAAACATATTTACGAATATGTCTCTTCATCCGGAGAGCATTCCTCACCGGGTCTGCATCATCCGGTTCTCCGTAGCCGGGTACTCCTCATCCGGTCCATACCGGGTCTGCGCCATCCGGTTGTCCGTAGCCGAGTACTCTGCATCATCCGGCTCTCCGTAGCCGGGTACTCCTCATCCGGTCTTCACCGGGTGTGCGCCATCCGGCTCTCCGTAGCCGGGTACTCCTCATCCGGTCTTCACCGGGTCTGCGCCATCCGGCTCTCCGTAGCCGGGTACTCCTCATCCGGTCTTCACCGGGTCTGCATCATCCGGCTCTCCGTAGCCGGGTCCTCCTCATCCGGTTTCGGCCTCGGCCGAGTTTGTTCATCGGCACTGTTCTTCTCCCTTCCTATCCGGAGGGACTTGTCTCCCAACAAACTCCCCCTTCACTCCGGCATGGGGTGTCTTACCAGTCCGATTCTCTTCCGGCATGCATCCAGCTTGTCAGGTATCAACACTTTGGTCAGCATATCTTACCCGTTCTCAGCCGTGTGGATCTTCGTCAGTGCGAACTCCTGGTCATCTACTCTTTCCCGGATCCAGTGGTACCTCCGCTGGATATGCTTCGTCCGGGAATGGTAGGCCGCATTCTTGGCAAGGTGGATGGCACTTTGACTGTCGCAATAGAGTCGACATTCCTCTTGCCGGATACCGAGCTCTTTGATGAAGTCCTTCATCCATAATATTTCCGTGCCGGCTTCCACAACTGCCATGTACTCCGCCTCCGTGGTTGACAATGCAACCGTCTTCTGCAGCTTCGACTGCCACGAAACAGCTCCCCCTGCATATGTCATTACATACCCAGATGTAGACCGGCTGGTATCCACATCAGCCGACATGTCCGAATTGGTAAAACCATCAAGTTGAGGTTTTCCGGAGCCGAATCGGAGACACATATTTGAAGTGCCCTTCAAATACCGAAGTATCCATTTGACCGCGTTCCAGTGCTCCTTACCGGGATTGCTCATGAACCGGCTCACCACTCCGACTGCGTATCCTATATCCGGTCGGATACACACCATTGCGTACATCAAGCTCCTGACGACAGAGGCATATGGAATCTTCATCATATCCGCCTTCTCTGCTTTCGTCTTCGGGCTTTGCTTACCGGATAGCCTGCAGTTTGCCGGAAGTGTCGATCCGACCGGTTTCGCTTCTGACATGTTGAACCGGTGAAGCACCTTTGTCACGTACTTCTCCTGTGACAGCCATAATTGCTTCTTTAACCGGTCCCGAATGATGTGCATCCCCAACATCTGTCTTGCCGGACCCAAGTCTTTCATTGAGAAGGTCCGGTTGAGAGCCTTCTTCAACATCCGTATTTTGACTTGGTCACGTCCGACGATCAACATGTCATCCACGTACAGAAGGAGTATTAGGAAGTCGCCTCCTTCGAACTTCTTCACAAACACACAGTGATCGGCCTATGTCTTGTGGTACCCTTGATCGGTCATGAAGGAGTTGAACTTCCGGTACAATTGCCGGGGGGCCTACTTCAACCCGTAGAGGCTCTTCTTCAGCCGGCAAACCAGGTGCTCCTTCCCTTTCTCCACAAATCCTTCCCGTTGCTGCATGTAGATCTCCTCTTCGAGGTCGCCGTGAAGGAATGCCGTCTTCACGTCCAGCTGCTCTCTACCTTGAGGTCCATGCTTGCTGCTATACTCAGCACCGTCCGGATGGAGGTCATCTTTACTACCGGGGCAAATATCTCGTCGAAGTCAACGCCCTTCTTCTGCTGGAACCCCTTCACCACGATCCTGGCTTTGTATCTCGGGGGGTTGCCGGCATCTCCCGGTTTCAACTTGTACACCCACTTATTTCGGAGTGCCCGCTTTCCTTTGGGCAACTCCACCAATTCGTACGTATGGTTCTCATGCAGGGAATCCATCTCGTCCTGCATGGCACTTAACCATTTTCGGCTGTGGGTGTCTTCCTTCGCTTCTTCGAAGCTTTCCGGTTCCCCCTCATCGGTCAACCGAACATGCTCTGCATCCGGAAATCTCCGGGGGGCCCTTCTCTCTCTGAGAGGATATCTCCGTCTCTGGGCTTCGGTGACCGGCACATCCATCCGCTCTTCATCCGAATCCGATTCGGGGTCTTGGCCGGTTCTGGTTTTAGCTTCCTCTACTTCTGCTTCAGCCTGTTCGGTATCCTCACCGTAACCGGCTGGTTCCTCGAGTGCTAACCGGTCTCTTGCCGGTTGGGTCTGCTCATCGTAGAGTCGATTCTTACCGGTCGACTCGGAGTTCATTATCTTCTTCTCCGACTCCTAGTCGGCGAGCGTCTTGTTCTCCATGAAGATAATATCTCGACTCCAGAATACCCTTCTTGTCGACCGGGTCCCACACTCGGTAGCCGACCTCATCGTCACCGTAACCGAGGAATATGCATGGCCGGGTCTTTGGATCTAACTTTCCTCTCCGGTCCTTTGCTACATGCACGTACACGAGACACCCGAACACCTTCAGATGCCGGTAGGACACGTCCTTACCGGTCCACACTCTTTGTGGCGTGTCTCTGTCCAAGGGTACTGAGGGTGATCTGTTTATCACGTATGTCGCCATCGACAATGCCTCAGCCCAAAACTTCTTGGGTAGTTTTGCATGCGCTAGCATACTCCGGACCCTCTCCATTATGGTCCGGTTCATCCTCTCGGCCAGTCCGTTTAGTTCCGGCGTCTTCGGCACGGTAAATTCAAGCTGGATTCCCTTCGAGCGGCAGTACTCCTCGAACTGCCCCCGGTATTCTCCTCCGTTATCTGCTTGAACCGCCTTCAGCTTCCGACCGGTTTCTCTTTCCACTCTTGCGTGGAGCTCTTTGAAGATGGATAACACCTGATCCTTCGTCTTCAATGGTGTGGCCCACAGCTTTCGGCTGTGGTAATCTATGAACGTCACGAAGTACTGTGCTCCGGCATGTGACTTCGTGTCTACTTGACACGCATCCGTATGCACCAACTCCAGTGGTGCATTACGTCTCATCGGTGGCCTTGGTCGGAAGGAGGTCCGGTTCTGCTTACCGGCCAGACAATCAGTACACTTCTCTAAGTGCACGTTCTTCACTGGAATGAGGTTGTCGTCTGCAAGCCTCTTCATCCCCTTCTCGCTCATATGACACAGCCTCTTGTGCCACAGCTCACCGGCAGTGTCGGATGCCACGTTCACTTCTTCCGGACATAACCGGGCATTCATCAGGTATAGCGTGTTTACCTTCCGGGCCCGAGCCACAATCAGGCTCCCTTTGCTGAACTTCATGACACCGTTCCGGATGCTACCCATGTAGCCTTCATCATCTAGCCGACCGGCTGATATCAGGTTCAGACGAACCTCCGGAACGTGTCGTACATCCTTCAACAGCAACTTGCATCCGGTAGGTGTCAACAGCCACACGTCTCCTATGCCGACAATTCGGCATGTCCCTTCATTCCCCATCCGGACACAGTTGTGATTACCGGCTGAGTAGGATGAGAAGCATTTCCGGTCCGGGGTAAGGTGGAACGACGCTCCAGAGTCTACCACCCAGGTCATCTCGTCGCCGGCAAGGTTTATCTCACTCTCCTCGGTGATGAGCATAAACTCTTCTTCACTTGCCACGATTGCCGTCGTTCCCTTCTGGTCCGGCCCCCTCCGGTCTTTACTGTTCCGGTCCGGGGTCCGCTTCGAATCGGTACCGTCGGTCTCCTTATCTTTTCGGAAATGCCGACAGTTCTTTTGGAAGTGTCCCGGCTTGCCGCAATAGAAGCAAGTAGGCGTCCCCCTTGACTTTGACCGTGTCCCCGACTTCTCCCGGTTCTGGGGACTACGGTTTGTATGTCTTCCGCGTTCCGATTCGGTAAGGAGCGCTTTGGAGTCGGAGCTCGTATCCTTATCTTTCCGACGCGCCTCCTCATCTAGCAAGCTCGACTTTACTCTTGCTAGGGATAACCGCTTTCCTTCCGGCCCGGCGTTACCCAATGTGACAACCAACGTCTCCCAGCTATCCAGGAGGGAACCTAGTAGGAGCAACGCTAGTACCTCATCCGCGAGAGGTACTTCCAATGACGTTGCCTGGTGTATCAGCCCCTGGAAGGCATTCATATGCTCCGCCATGCTAGAGCCATCTTGGTACCGAAGTCTTACAAGCTTCCGGAATACCGAAACCTGATTAAGAACATTTTTGTTCTGAAACATTACGCCGATCTTCTCCCAGAGCTCATGAGCCTTGCTCTCTTCATTGAAGTTGTTGTACAGGCTCATGTCGATGAAGCACCGTATGTACGCCGTTGTCTTCATGTGCATCACCTCCCATATCGCGGCGTCGATTTTGTCCGGTCTCTTGTCCCCGAACTGAACCGGCAGCCAGAGGTCTTTAACCACGAGCATGTCCCTCATCTTCGACTTCCACACTAAATAGTTGGAGCCGGTGAGCTTGAACATGCCGCCAAACGATTTGTCCATTTTCTGTGTCGATTTCGCTCTGATACCACTTGTAGGGAACTGATCGTTCCTAATGCACTAAGCTCGGCCACAACCGAGCTTAGAATGATACACAGAAAAATGGGAAATAAAACACGACAAGAAGAAGGGAAGAGTGCGCGAGATGTTTACGTGGAAAACCCCAAACTAGGGGAAAAACCACGGCAGCCCACAGGCTGCAAACTATCACTAGGTTAGTATGTACAACAGTGAGTTCACGGAGGCAACGACCTCGTACTCGCGATCTTCGCCACAGGCGACGGTTACAACAGAGGTAACGATCTCTTTCTCTCACTCTCTCTCTGTACACAACGAGAATGACAACAACAACTAAAAGATTGCCCTAAGTCATATTTATACTAATATGACTTTTCGGCTATTTACAAATATAGCCACGGTGGGCTCTTCAGAAACATATTTACGAATATGTCTCTTCATCTGGAGAGCATTCCTCACCGGGTTTGCATCATTCGGCTCTCCGTAGCCGGGTACTCCTCATCCGGTCCATACCGGGTCTGCGCCATCCGGCTCTCCGTAGCCGGGTACTCCTCATTCGGTCTTCACCGGGTCTGCATCATCCGGCTCTCCGTAGCTGGGTACTCCTCATCCGGTCTTCACCGGGTGTGCGCCATCCGGCTCTCCGTAGCCGGGTACTCCTCATCCGGTCTTCACCGGGTCTGCACCATCCGGCTCTCCGTAGCCGGGTACTCCTCATCCGGTCTTCACCGGGTCTGCATCATCCGGCTCTCCGTAGCCGGGTCCTCCTCATCCGGTTTCGGCCTCGGCCGAGTTTGTTCATCGGCACTGTTCTTCTCCCTTCCCATCTGGAGGGACCTGTCTCCCAACATCACCAAACTGCTCGGATCGGACAAGTTGCAACACTTCACCGAAATGCTTGGTGTTAAGCATCTCGATGTGCCACACTTGAGGGGGAGAATGAGCAAAGACACCAGAACGGGCAAGGGCTAAGAAACTGCCGATTGTGCTGATAAGGGAAGAACCGACAAAGGGAGAGACAAGAAGAAGAAAGGAGCTGAGTCGACAAAAGAAGTTGACACATCCGAACAAGTCGGAACCGGCGGCAGAGTCAAGAAGGACAGAGCCGACCGGAAGAAGAAGGCCAAGACCTGGACATGGCCCGATGTGGTGAAGGGCCTGGAACTGGAAGACGAATTGGGAGCGACCGATTCAAACAAGAGCTGGAATGAATCAAAGACAACCGATTCGGTTCAACAGACGGATTCAGAAGAACCGGATCAATTCAAGGCCAAGAGGATGAGAAGGCAGCGAAAGTCGACACCAACACGAAGGAATCGGCGAATCGGCAAGCGCTGAAGTCATATAAGCGAGGGAGCTGAATTGGGCCTGTTGAGCAGACAAGCGGACCAAGGAGGTCGAGGTGCATAGTATCAGAAGGGTCATGGCAAATGGGACCGGACCGGACGAGGAGCGCGAGTGAGGCGGAGTGACGCTAGAAGGAGTCGGGTGGAAGGACCGACTGCCATGGAGACTAACACTATGATCCGGCCTCTAAGTTGAGCTTGAGGGGGAGTGTTGAGCGGCAAGCTCAACCGGATCCGGATTGGCTGAATAAGCCTGAGCCGGATCGGCATCCAGAAGGATGAGCCGGATCCGTGAGCCGTTAAGCTGGGGAGCCGGTTAGCCGGATCAAGCAGTAACCAGAAACCTAGTAGCAACCGAGACTACTAGGTAGTTAATGTCTCGTAGTTAGTGTCAGACGCTCGTGTGAGCATTGAAGTACATTGTACTTTTGTTAGTCCTCTTAGGACTTGTATAAATAGTGTTGTTAAGCATGTTGTATATACAAAGAATTTTATAGAGAAATATTATTGTTTTTTGATAATAGATTTAAGTTGTTTTGCTCTTTCTCTGTCTCTCCTGCGTATTAATCTCTCTCTCTCTCTCTCTCTCTCTCTCTCTCTATTGTTATCTGACTAAGCCGGTTGTCTAAAGCTTCCACACCTTCGTTTTCACAAGACTCTGATAGTGTTGAAAAGCTCTAGCTTCATACATGTGTGACTCTTTCAAACCCAAGGTACGATTGTTCGTACATGGTGGTATGGACATTGGTGGGGAACTTGGATTCGTCACTCACCTTCGCTAGGGGGTTGGGTGCATTAGCACCCTTTCTTCCTTATTTTCCTCTGGAATTTTTCTTAAGTTAATTAAGATTCCAACATAGCTCTTCTCGTCTTTGAGCGTTTCAGGTGTCGTGTTTCTTCTCATCTTCTTCTCTTCAACTAGAATCTCATAGTTTTGGTGGACGGTTTCTACTAAGCCAATATTCTCCTCCACATGGACTTCGCATTCACTCGGTCACCTCTTGGTCCATCTCCTTGGTCTCTTCCTCTTTGTCCTTTCAGAGCTTCCCTTTTATAAGATTCCCAATGGTAGATGCCTCTTTATTGCCCTTGCCCCATTTCTCTTTCTCCACTTAAATTTTTTATCGATGCTGAGTAATGGATGACTTGGACATTTCTCCTCTTCGTGTCCTCCATAAGCCTCTTTATTCCTCCTTGTCGTAATGTCATCTCCAATGGTTGTCTTGTCTCCAATGTGTGGAGTCCCTTGTTCCCTACAAAATATACAAAACTTTGAGGCAGGGCCTCTTGGAACTGTCCATGATCCCAAGCAATCTGCAATGGTTTAGTTTGAACCGAACCGAACCGTGAAACCGTGGCTTAATAGCTTAACGGTTTAAATGGTTTGGTTTGGGGGTAGGAATCGACAACAGTTCGGTTTAGGCTTAACTAGTTTGGCCTTATCCAAGCCAAACCGATTAAGCCTAAACCGTTTTGGGGTTCTCAAACCTGAACTGAACCAAACCGAATCGATCCCTAAACCGGTTTGGCCTTGTTGAGAATCAAACTTAACTTCCCGTGTGTGGGAACACACTCTAAGAAACTCAAGTGTGTGAACACCCCACCTCCATGTATAGTAACTAGTGTGTCATAAACGTTAATATCCTATGACACATATTCTTTAAGTAATTAAGGCTCGACCCCTTTCTCAAGGGGCAGTTTGAGTGAGAGAACTTAGAGAGAAGGTGACTACATAAGCACATTCTCTTTCTCTTTGTAAATGTTGGCTCATTCTTGCTTGTGTTGTCTCTCTCTCTCTCTCTCACACACACACACACACACACACACACATCTCTTCCGTTGCGCAGAATCATCACCGATTCTATACATGGTATCAGAACGATTGGCAACTTGATCCAAGCCCATTGCCTTCGCGTGTGTTGTGTCTAATCCCATGTTAATAGAGAACCGACTCATCATTGTAGCAACAACTTGCATAGTTTGAATAAGAGAAGAAGAAGTTCGACATGAATACTCAAATGGGAAGCACTCTTCCTACAGAGAAAATCAGTCGTAGCAACGACATGCATAGTTTGAATAAGAGAAGAAGAAGTTCGACATGAACACTCAGATGGGAAGCACTCTTCCTACAGAGAAACTCGACAGAAACAATTTCGCATATTGGGAGTACAAGATGCACCGATACCTTGTCGGGCAAGACTATCGGAGTTATGTTGAAGGAGCAAACGAAAATCCACCCAACCCAACACATGCCGACCATCCAACTTGGGAGCAAGCAGCGAGTTGGGTGTTGTACTACCTTGAATCATGTATCCATGATCACATGCTCAACTACATTAGAGAGGCCAAAATGCCAAAAGAGGCGTGGGGGAACCTCAAGAAGATATTTGTGGCAAACAAAACCGCACGAATGCTTCAGCTTCGCCAAGAGTTGAACAATATTCAATAGAGGGATATGTCCATCGGCAGCTACACCTTGAAAATCAAGGAACTGTGTGACTCCCTCGGGTCGAGCAATGTCAATATTGACAATGACGAAATGGTACAGATATGCTTCAGTGGCTTAGCACCACATTTCAACGCCATTTGGTCAGCCGTCCTTGCAAGGGAGAAGTCTCCCTCCTTTGATCTCCAATCGATGTTATTGGTGGAAGAAAACCACGTTAGAATGAGAGACACCGGATCTAACGGACAGATGCTTTACACAAACTCGGACGAAGGAAGATGACAAGACCATGGAAGAAGAGGTCAACTAGGCCAAGGTCGGTACAACCAAAGGCAAACTCGGGAACAAAACTTCAACTACCGACAAGACGCTGCGAATGCACGAGGCTGAGCGTCAGGTAGAAGGGGGAGCTATCATGCTGGACCGAGTTGATAGAATAACTCCACCCAGTGTGGATACTATGGAAAGCATGCCCACTATGAGGTAGAGTGTCGCAAAAAGAAGAGTGAGTTGGCCTCCACAAGTTGACAACTCACCAACTATGCCTCAAACTCTAACTACGTTGATCATAGCGGAATGTTTGTGATGAGGCATAGAGCGAACTCTATGACAACCTCCAACCTGACCAACACCTCTAACTCAGAAGATGTATGGTTTGTCAACTCGGGCGCATCCAACCACATGACGTCACATGAGGCTTGGTTTCGAGATCTATGAAAGCCTGAACGACCCCACTATGTGGAAACTGAGGATGACACAATTCACCCTATTCAACATGTCGGCAATGTCCCGTTTGGGGAAGAAGGCAACCAAACCTACATCAAGAACGTCTTTCATGTTCCAACAATAATGAAGAACCTGGTCTTGGTTGACGAGAACTATTCCCAAAGGAAAGGAACATAAGCAACGAGATCCCGAATGTAATACATTCAGATGTATGGGGACCAGCCCAGATGACAACATTCGGTTGTTGTAAGTACTACGTAACGTTCATTGATGATTTCTCTAGACATATCTAGATCTATCCCATGCGCCAAAAGAGTGAAGTGTTCTCACATTTTCAGAAATTCAAGAATGAAGTCGAAAAGGTAACCAATCGTCATGTACAATGCCTTCGATCGGATGGCGGCAAAGAGTACTTCTGTGACGCCTTTACAACATACCTTCGACAAGAAGGAATCTGACGAGAGTTTATTTGACGACACACACCTCAGTAGAACGGAGTAGCCGAATGCAAGAACCGGCACATACTCGAGGTGGCAAGGGCAATGATGAACGAGAAACATCTGCCAAAGTCATATTGGATTGAAGCGGCGAATACAGCCGTCTATCTGATGAATCATTACACAAAATCAGGAGTGCACGATGTTACCCTTCATGAGAGGTTCTATGGGAAGAAACCAGATCTATCCCACGTCAGGATATTCGGTTCAATAGCATATGTACATATTCCCGATGAGAAATGGCAGAAGCTCAATCCTAAGTCAAAAAAATGTATCCTCGTGGGGTACTCACTCGAGAAAAAAGGATATAAGTGCTTCAACCCCTCTACCAAGAAGGTACGAGTAAGTAGGGATGTCTTCGATGAGTCGGCATCCTGGTACACGGTCGACTTAGCTCCATCCAACCTAATCGAAACCGAGTTCAACACATATTCGGAGGAGGACGATTGACTAAGGCTCACATAAGAGGTAAGTCCAATCTTAACCAAGTTGAGTGGACCACAAGAGCCTCCACACGACCAAAGCACATCGGGGCCAAGTACGAAGACTGACACCAAAGGTAAGGACAAAATACCTAAGTACGAGGACCCAGATGGAAATGAATCGATTCACTCACTCGACAATGAGTATGGTGGACTGGATGTGCCCATCATGAGGACACAAGGAGAACCACGTTGCTCCACCTAAGAGAAGAACGTAGTCAACCGATTCGGCTACAACGACTACAATGTGGCATATCATTATGCAGTCATGATGAAGTGTAAGGAATAGACCCTTCTATTCACCTTCACCACTCGGCCACAACCGAGTAAGCGCGAATCAATGGAGCAGAAAATAGGAACCACAAAGAGAAACAAAACGCGAGTACACCGGGATTAACGTGGAAAACCCTAGACGGGAAAAACCACGGGAGTACAAGACTCCAAACCAACACTATACAGAGAAGTATACAATGGCGAGCTGCAAGGCGACGACCTTGAGCTCGCTTTCTTCGCCACAGGCGGCGGTATTACACAGAGGCGTCGACCTCTTCCTCTCTCACGCTCTATCTCTCTCACGGCTGCTCTCTCTTCACTCCTCTAAAGTGGAAAAACAGAAAAATGAGAAGCAACAGTAAAACTGTTTGCCCTAAGTCATATTTATACACATATGACTTTGGGGCTATTTACAACTATAGCCTCAAGGGCCCTTGGCAAACATATTCACAGATATGTCCCTGCATCCGGATCTCGCTCCGGGTACATTCGTCATCCGGCTCCGAAGCCGGGGTCTTCATCATCCGGTTCCAAAACCGAAACCGGGCTTGTCGGCATTCATCTCCGATATCCGACCATCCCATCCGAAGGGACCGTAATGCCAACAAACTCCCCCTTCACTTCGGCATGGGATGTCTCTCCAATCCGATCCTCTTCCGGCATGCTTCCAGCTTGTCGGGTGTGAGCACCTTGGTCAGCATATCTGACCCGTTCTCGTCCGTGTGGATCTTCGTCAGCACGAACTCCTTGTCTTCTATCCTTTCCCGGATCCAGTGATATCTTCGCTGGATGTGCTTCGTCCGGGAGTGATAGGCCGCGTTCTTTGCAAGGTGGATTGCACTCTGACTGTCGCAGTAGAGTCGGTACTCCTCCTGCCGGATACCGAGCTCTCTAATGAAGTCCTTCATCCATATTATTTCCTTGCCGGCTTCAACAGCCGCCATGTACTCCGCCTCCGTGGTTGACAGCGCAACCGTCTTCTGCAGCCTCGACTGCCATGAAACAGCTCCCCCTGCATACGTCATCACATACCCTGATGTGGACCGGCTGGTATCTGCATCAGCCGACATATCCGAATCGGTAAAGCCGTTGAGTTCGGGCTTTCCGGAGCCGAATCGGAGGCACACGTTTGCCGTGCCCTTCAGGTATCAGAGTATCCACTTGGCCGCGTTCCAATGCTCTTTGCCGGGATTGCTCATGTACCGGCTCACCACTCCGACTGCATATCCGATGTCCGGTCTCGTACACACCATGGCGTACATCAAGCTCCCGACGGCTGAGGCATACGACACTTTCATCATATCCTCCTTTTCAGCCTTTGTCTTGGGACTTTGCTTGCTGGACAGCTTGCAGTTTGTCGGGAGGGTCGATCCGACCGGTCTTGCTTCCGACATGTTGAACCGTTTAAGCACCTTTGTCACGTACTTCTCTTGTGACAGCCACAACTGCTTCTTGCTCCGGTCCCGGATGATGTGCATCCCTAGTATTTGTCTCGCCGGACCCAAGTCCTTCATTGAGAAGGTTCGGTGAAGAGCCTTCTTCAGCATCCGTATCTTGACCTGGTCTCGTCCGACGATCAACATGTCGTCCACGTACAGGAGGAGTATTAGAGAGTCTCCGCCTTCGAACTTCTTCACAAACACGCAGTGGTCGGACTGCGTTTTGAGGTACCCTTCGTCGGTCATGAAGGAGTCGAACTTCCGGTACCATTGCCGGGGGGCCTGCTTCAGTCCGTAAAGGCTCTTCTTCAACCGGCATACCAGGTGCTCCTTCCCTTTCTTCTCGAATCCTTCCGGTTGCTGCATGTAGATCTCTTCATCGAGGTCACCGTGAAGGAATGCCGTCTTCACGTCCATCTGTTCTACCTCGAGGTCCATGCTTGCCGCTATGCTCAGCACCGTCCGGATGGAGGTCATCTTCACTACCGGGGCAAATATCTCGACGAAGTCGACGCCCTTCTTCTGCTGAAACCCCTTCACCACGATCCTGGCTTTGTATCTCGGGGGGTTTCCGGCATCTCCTGGTTTCAGCTTGAACATCCACTTGTTTCGAAGTGCTCGCTTTCCTTTCGGCAACTCCACAAGTTCATATGTGTGGTTCTCATGCAGGGAATCCATCTCGTCCTGCATGGCACTCAACCACCTGCGGCTCTGGGTGTCATGCTTTGCTTCTTCAAAGCTCTCCGGCTCCCCCTCGTCGGTTAGCAGCACGTGCTCTGGTTCCGGAAATCTTCGGGGGGCCTTCTCTCTCTTAGAGGATATCTCCGTTCCGGAGCTTCGGTAACCGGTTCTTCCGATTCTTCTTCATCCGAATCCATTTCGGGATTGGGGCCGGTTCCGGTATCATTTTCGTCTTCTTCGGCCGGTTCGGTTTCTTCACCGTCTTCGGCCGGATCCTCGAGTGCTAACCGGTCCCTTGCCGGTCGGGACTGCTCCTCGTAGAGTTTATCCTCACCGGTCGACTTGGAGCTCTTCATCTTCTTCTCCGACTCCCAGTCGGCGAGTGTCTTGTCCTCCATAAAGACGATATCTCGACTCCTGAATATCTTCTTGTCGACCGGGTCCCATACTCGGTAGCCGAACTCGTCGTCGCCGTATCCGAGGAATATGCATGGCCGGGTCTTTGGATCTAGCTTTCCTCTCCGGTCCTTTGCCACGTGCACGTATGCGAGACACCCGAACACCTTCAGATGCCGGTAGGATACTTCCCTACCGGTCCACACTCTCTGTGGCGTGTCTCCGCCCAAAGGTACTGAGGGTGATCTGTTTATCACGTATGTCGCCGTCGACATCGCCTCAGCCCAAAAACCCTTGGGTAATTCCGCATGCGCCAGCATACTCCGGACCCTCTCCATTATGGTCCGGTTCATCCTCTCGGCCAGCCCGTTCAGTTCGGGCGTCTTCGGCACAGTAAACTCGAGTCGGATTCCCTTCGAGCGACAGTATTCCTGGAACTGCCCCCGGTATTCCCCTCCGTTATCCGCTCGTATCGCTTTCAGCTTCTTGCCGGATTCTCTTTCCACTCTCGCGTGGAGTTCTTTGAAGACGGACAACACTTGGTCCTTTGTCTTCATCGGTGCCGTCCACAGCTTCCGGCTGTGGTCATCAATGAATGTCACGAAGTACTGGGCTCCGCCATGTGACTTCGTTTCTACTTGACACACATCAGTGTGTACCAACTCCAATGGTACACTACGTCTCGTCGGTGGCCTTGAGTGGAAGGAGGCTCGGTTCTGCTTACCGGCCAGGCAATCGGTGCACTTCTCCAGGTGCACGTGCTTCACTGGAATAAGGTTGTCTTCTGCAAGCCTCTTCATCCCCTTCTCACTCATGTGGCACAGTCTTTTGTGCCACAGCTCACCGGCAGTGTCCGCTGCCACATTCAGCTCTTCCGGACATAACCAGGCATTCATCAGGTACAGTGTGTTGACCTTCCGGGCCCGAGCCACTATCAAGCTCCCCTTGCTGAACTTCATGACACCGTTCCGGATGCTACCCGTGTAGCCTTCATCATCTAGCCTCCCGGCCGAAATCAGGTTCAGTCGGACCTCCGGAACGTGTCGGACATTCTTCAGCAGCATTTTGCATCCGGTCGGGGTTGTCAACCACACGTCTCCTATGCCGGCAATCCGGCACGTACCTTCGTTTCCCATCCGAACACAGCCATGCTCGCCGGCTGTGTAGGATGAGAAGTATCTTCTCTCCGGGGTCAGGTGGAACGATGCTCCGGAACCGACCACCCAGGTCGTCTCATCGCCGGCAATGTTTAGTTCACCTTCTTCGGTGATGAGCATGATCTCCTCTTCACTTGCCGCGAGTGCCGTCGTTCCTTTCCGGTCCTGTCCTCGCCGATCCGAACCATTCCGGTCCGTGGCTCCCCGGTATGCACCGTTTCTCTCCGGTGACTTCTTCGAATCGGTGTTGTCGGTTCCATTGTCTTTTCGGTAATGCCGACAATTCTTTCGGAAGTGCCCCGGCTTCCCACAGTGGAAGCATGTGGGCCTTCCTCTTGACTGCGACCGGGTCCCCGACTTCTCCCGTCTTTGCGGACTCCGGTTCCATTGTCTTCCCCGATCCGATTCGGTAAACAACATCTTCGGGTCGGAGGCCGGTTCCTTATCTCTCCGACGCGCTTCTTCATTCAAAATACTTGTCTTTACCGTTTGTAAGGACAAGTTATCTTCGGTGCAGGAGGTGCTGAGAGTTACCACCAAGTTCTCCCAGCTTTCCGGCAATGTACACATCAGAATGATGGCTTGCATTGCGTCCTCCAGCGGGAACTTGATCGCTGCAAGCTGGTTCACGAATCCCATGAACGTGCTTACGTGTTCCACCATACTCTCGCCGTCCCGGTACTTGAGGTTCACTATCTTCCTCATCAGGGAGGTCCGGTTCAACGCATTCTTCCTCTCGTAGAGGCCCGACAGCTTCCGCCACATCTCATATGCGTTGGTGTCGTTCGCCACATGTTGTAGAACGCTCACGTCAACGTATTGCCGAATGGTTGCAACGGCTTTCCGGTTCAGAAGCCTCCATTCCGACTCAAGTACCCCCTTCGGTATTTCCGACCTGTCGATCGGTTCGTACAGGTCCCGAACAATCAGAAGATCCTCCATCTTGATCTTCCAGTCGGCGTAATTCTGTGCATTCAGCACCATCATCCCCGGCTGCCCGCTGCCGCCGCCTTCCATTTTCTGCAACAGTCGCTCTGATACCAGTTTGTAAGGAATAGACCCTTCTATTCACCTTCACCACTCGGCCACAACCGAGTAAGCGCGAATCAATGGAGCAGAAAATAGGAACCACAAAGAGAAACAAAACGCGAGTACACCGGGATTAACGTGGAAAACCCTAGACGGGAAAAACCACGGGAGTACAAGACTCCAAACCAACACTATACAGAGAAGTATACAATGGCGAGCTGCAAGGCGACGACCTTGAGCTCGCTTTCTTCGCCACAGGCGGCGGTATTACACAGAGGCGTCGACCTCTTCCTCTCTCACGCTCTATCTCTCTCACGGCTGCTCTCTCTTCACTCCTCTAAAGTGGAAAAACAGAAAAATGAGAAGCAACAGTAAAACTGTTTGCCCTAAGTCATATTTATACACATATGACTTTGGGGCTATTTACAACTATAGCCTCAAGGGCCCTTGGCAAACATATTCACAGATATGTCCCTGCATCCGGATCTCGCTCCGGGTACATTCGTCATCCGGCTCCGAAGCCGGGGTCTTCATCATCCGGTTCCGAAACCGAAACCGGGCTTGTCGGCATTCATCTCCGATATCCGACCATCCCATCCGAAGGGACCGTAATCCCAACATGAAGGTGGCGACAGTTTGAGAGTCGACAACATTTTCCGAAGCTGCTAAAGAGCCACAATGGGTTGAAGCGATGAATGAGGAGATGCAAGAAATCTCAAAGAATGACACATGGGATCTCGTCCCTTCTTCATACAACCAAAAGGCAATTGGATGCCAGTGGAACTTCTGTCAGGAATAGTACTAAAGCAGAGATGGAATTAGTACTAAAGAACAACAGTACTATTAGTACTAAGAGGATGGGACTGCGTAAGATTCCCGAGAGAGGAAGTGAGAAGAGGAGAGAGAGAGATAGCGAGAATGAGAGAGAGAGAGAGATGATGACAGTAACTCTTATATTATATGAAAGATAAGTACAAATCGGCTAAGAGGCTTAAGACTGGTGTTGAACCAATTTGGTTCAAAACAATGCCTTGCGCCTCCTTTTATAGTGTTTTTGGGAATAATCCTGAAGCTTCTAGAATGTTCCAGAGAGATCTGGAATATACATCAATTTTCTATGATAAAACATAAATGAAAATAATATCCTACAAAATACAATTCATAGTCTAATGGTAAGAGCTCGACCCATGTAGCATAAGGTCATGGGTTCGAGTCTTGCCATATCATGACACTATCTCCCCCTTAAAGACGACGAGTGGAACAAGTCGGCGCTAATTGCGGATTGGGTTTGTCTGGATACTTTCGGTGGAAATCAGCAAGAAGATCTTGTGCATTGGCAACATGCTTGACGGGTTCCCAAGTACGTTCGCTCGGACTATAACTGAGCCAATCGAACAAGTTTGGAATCGAGGATGGCAGCAACTTCATACTCCGGGCCGGCGTCCAACTCCAGCGGGGGCGGCGGTGGTGTCACACGATCGGGAATGGTGTTTGCTTTATAAGGTTCAAGAAGAGAACAATGGAAAATTGGATGTATCTGAAGCTGTGGAGGGAGATCAAGGCGGAAGGTGACATCATTAATCTTCCCCGTAATACGGAAAGGACCGAGTCGTCGATAATCCAACTTGTCGCACGGTCGAGTAGTCTTGATGTGACGACGTAAGAGCCATACTCGATCTCCGATGGCAAAAGAGGAGGGAATCCGATGACAATCCGCATAAGTCTTCTGTGTGTGTTGAGCATGACGAAGGTGAGTAGAGAGATCCATCTGGATCTTGCGTAGCCTCTCCAAATGATCCTCGGCACGAGGGTTGGTAGGTAGCTCCGGAGTGTCGATCACCGACTAGTGAGGATGGAAACCGGTATAAGCGAAAAATGGGGAGACCCGAGTCGAGGAGTGAATAGCATTATTATACGCAAACTCCGTAAAGTGGAGAATCTCGGCCCAATCGTCCTGTTGATAACTCAGGAAACACTGGAGATATTGCTCCAGCGTTTGGTTTGTTCGTTCCGCCTGTCCGTCGGTCTGAGGATGGTAGCCGGAGGAGAGGTTGCAGGAGACCTTGAGTATCTTGAAGAGATGCTGCCAAAATTTGGAGACAAATTGCGGGCCTCAGTCACTGATAATACTGTCTAGGAGGCCATGATGCCGAAATACCTCACGCATAACAAGAGCGGCGGTTTCCTCGCTAGTGATGGCTTTAGTACATGGCACAAAATGTGCCATCTTCGTATATCGATCGACGATGGTTAGGATAGCATCGAACCCCTTCGAGACCGGCAGATCTGTGATAAAATCAAGACAAATAGACTGCCATGGCTTACTTGGAATCGGTAAAGGTTTCAACAAGCCATATGGATGGTGTCGTGACATCTTTGCTCGGCAGCAAGCATCACAGGTCCGAACGTAGTCGTCGACAAAACGGCGCATGTGGGGCCACCAAAAAGATCGCTGCACTAGCTCCAACGTCTTAGTACTACCGAAATGTCCCGCCGTATGGGTGTCGTGACAATGTTGGACGATTTGAAGGCAACCGGAGCAATCGGGGACATATACGCGCTTTTTAAAGAATAACAAACCATCATGATATTCGAATTGTCGGTAGTCAATACCTGGTTGTTGAGACTGAGAACAGGATGCCCGAGAAGTATCAATGTGCGCCAGGATGTCTTGAGCAAAACTATCCGTCTTCAAGGTTGCACGTATGTCATCGGTAATCCGTGAATCCATCGAGGTGTGAAAAATCTGCGTCGTGTGCAATCGTGTTGGTCCCAAGATTACTTGCTTTTGATTATCAAATGTTGCGTCACCAGGACGAGGTGCAAGATAGGAACGCCGTGATAGTGCATCTGCTTTTCCTTGCTGCTTCCTTGGTCGATATGTGATTTTGAAGTCGAAACGCGTGAGGAATTGCGCCCACCGAGCTTGCTGTCGATTTAGTACGCGAGCGTTCTGAAAATAAGCAAGATTTTTATGATCGCTAAAGACAATGACCTGATGTGGAGAGCCCTCTATGAAATGCCGCCATTGTACAAATGAATCCACGATGGCTAATAACTCCTTGTCATGTATTTCGTAGTTGATTTCTGCGACATCGAATTTGCGCGAATGGAAAGCCACCGGATGCAACTCTTCTTTATCACCTTGTTGAGAAAGGATGCTACCGAGGGCGAAATCTGATGCGTCGGCCTCCATGATGAATGGTTTGCTTGTATCCACATGAGCTAGAATCGGTGCTGATGTAAAGGCTTTCTTAAGATGCCGAAAAGCCATATCTGCTTCTACGGACCAAAGAAATGCTTGGCCCTTCTTCGTAAGTTGTGTGAGAGGTAAAATAATCTTCGAGTAATCCTGTATAAACTTACGGTAGAAGTTAGCAAAACCTAGAAAACATTGTACATCTCGTACCGACTGTGGAATTTGCCACTCTAGTACAGTTCGGATTTTAGCTAGATCCATGGCGATGCCCTTTGAGGAGATGACGTAGCCTAGAAATTCCACTTGCTTGCAGTCAAAGCTACATTTTTCTAGCTTGGCATAAAGACCATTCTCGCGGAGTCGCTTTAGTACTAATAGTACATGAGAATCGTGCTCTTCCTGGGTCTTCGAATAAATCAACAGATCATCCAGATAAATGATCAAACAGATATCCAAGAGGTCTCTGAATATATCATTTGCCATGTGTTGGAAGATTGCGGGTGCATTGGTTAGGCCAAACGGCATAACAGTATACTCGAAATGCCCATACCGCGTGTGAAAAGCGGTCTTCCACTCATCTCCCGGTCGGATCCGCACGAGATTATACGCTCCTCGTAGGTCGATTTTAGTAAAAAACTTGGCACCATTAACTCGCTCTAAAAGACTTGATATAAGAGGAAGTGCATACCTATTCCGGATGGTGACTTTATTCAATCCGCGGTAATCAACGACAAGACGAAGTGAGCCATCTTTCTTCTTGACAAAGAAGATAGGTGCACCGGCCGGAGATTTCGAATGACGGATGAACCCGCTTGCCAAGTTCTCCTCTATGTAGGCTCGAAGGACTTCTAACTCAGTGGGTGACAAGTTGTAAATTGGTCCCCATGGTGGCTCGGTTCCTGGTTGTAAATCGATGGGACAGTCATAGGGACGGTGATGAGGAAAGGGTGCCGGCTTTTACCTTTGTCAAATACATCGGCATAAGGATGATATTTTGCCGGAAGTTGTACTGAGGAGTCCTTCTTAATAGTGCTGGAAGGATGTACTGATATGGCAAATAGGAACATTTCCTCCTCGGGTCCTTCTTCGCGTAGTTGATGGATTGAAATGGTCGAAACTCGGTGAGTTGATTCTTGAGGTGGTCGATATCGGACTTCTCTTGTTCTCCAATCTATGGCTGGATTATGTAATTCAAGCCAAGGTAATCCTAGGACAATGGGATGCTCTGGACTACTAATTATATTAAATGATATTATACACACAAAACTACCTAGGACAACTTGAATGGGTTCTGATTCTTCTACAATATTCCCGGAAGCAATGGGACGACCATCAATGACCACTACAGATGCGGGACAAGGAAGTTTTCTTAAGGATATCTGAGAAGCTTGGGCAAAATTTCGATCCATGAAACAGGAATTAGCTCCGGAATCTAAAAGTGCTAGGACGGGTACTGGGGGAGTACTTTTAGTACTAACAATGACTTGGGCTAGGAACACATTGCTAACTTGCTTGGAAGGAATGGAACCACTAATGGGCTGTACAGATCTAGGGCTGCTGTCCAACCAAACGACTCCTATTTTGGCTGGACTCAATCGTTTAACTCTTCATCTAATTGACTAAGGATTTCAAATTTATTTGAGATACTTGGGCTATTAGTACAATGAATACTATCTGACACTCTATTAGTACTATTAATACTATCAGTCACTCCGAAGGGAAGAATTGACTCGGGTTTAGTACAGGCGACGATTTGATTTACCTGTCTTCTTGGCCTATGGGGACAATTGATGGCGATATGTCCTGGTCCACCGCAATAAAGACATAATCGATGGGCACATCGTCGTTGCTTTTCTTCTTCCGATAACGGGCCACGTCGACGCATGGTATTGATCTCCATCGGTGTCGAAGTATTTGCTTGAGGTATGTCTCGTGCAAACGGTTTAGCCGCGACTGCGGCGTAAGTGGGCTCCGGCCTAGAGCGTGGTATCTGTAATTGACGTTCTGAACGCCGTTCGAAAAGGCGGTTGTCACATCGAACCGCTCGACTGATTGCCTCCGTAAGAGACTTTGGTTCTTCGGGGAAAGTTAGAAGTAAATCTTTGACATCGTTTCGCAAGCCATAGCGAAACTGCTCCATTAGTGCTTGATCATCCCAAGGTATATCTGAAGCAAGTAGGCGGAAATCCGCCGCGTAGGCAGAGGCTGGACAATCACCTTGACGCAATCGCTGGATCTTGTTGATCGCCGTCCTGATGCTGTCGGTGTCTCCAAAGCAGGCTTTAAACTCACCAATAAAATCTTCAAAGTTATTAAGCAAGGGCGATTGTTTTTCTAGAAGCGGAGCGAACCATGCCAAGGCTAAGCCGCTAAGTAGCGTGCCTATTAGGCCGACTCGAGATGCATCAGTGGGATATCGGGAAGGATGCATCTGGATGACTAAGCGTACCTGATTAAGGAATCCCCGGAATTGCGAATGCGTTCCATCAAATTTCACAGGAAGTCCAATCTTGGGCTCTTTATGAAATCCTTGGGGACTTGATCCTTGTTGTTGCAACACTGCTTCGAGTTGTTGTACCCGTAATGCTAACTCCCCATGTTGTTGTTTCATTTGTTGTTTTTCTAGAGCGATTTGTTGCAGATCCCCTATCAGCCGTTGGTTTTCTTGTTCCAGGGCAACAAACTTTTCTTTTAGGCACTGTAGCTCGGAGAAAACAGATTGGTATTCTTGGGCACTAACAGTAGCCATAGTATAGGGAAAAGGGTAGGAGGATGAGGGAGAGTGACAAGTAGGCTGGAGGACAAATTGGTTCAAACTGTCAGGAATAGTACTAAAGCAGAGATGGAATTAGTACTAAAGAACAACAGTACTATTAGTACTAAGAGGACGGGACTGCGTAAGATTCCCGAGAGAGGAAGTGAGAAGAGGAGAGAGAGAGATAGCGAGAATGAGAGAGAGAGAGAGAGATGATGACAGCAACTCTTATATTATATGAAAGATAAGTACAAATCGGCTAAGAGGCTTAAGACTGGTGTTGAACCAATTTGGTTCAAAACAATGCCTTGTGCCTCCTTTTATAGTGTTTTTGGGAATAATCCTGAAGCTTCTAGAATGTTCCAGAGAGATCTGGAATATACATCAATTTTCTATGATAAAACATAAATGAAAATAATATCCTACAAAATACAATTCATAGTCTAATGGTAAGAGCTCGACCCATGTAGCATAAGGTCATGGGTTCGAGTCTTGCCATATCATGACAACTTCAAAGTGAAGCACAACACCGACGACACTGTCAATCGGTACAAGGTCCAACTTGTGGGGAAGGGCTTCGGGCAGACACACAATGTCGATTAGGAAGAGACCTTTGCCCCGGTGGCAAAGATGAATACCATTCGAATTGTGATCACACTCACAACAACCAAGGGGTGGTACCTCCACCAAATGGATGTCAAGAACGCCTTTCTCCAAGGCGAATTAGATGAGGAGGTGTACATGGTACAACCGCCAGGCTTTAAGTCGAGCACACACCTGCAAGTGGTACATCGACTGAAAAAGCCTCTCTATGGCCTCAAGTAGGCACAGAGAGCATGGCATTCGTAGATAACCCAATATCTTCATAAAATCAGCTTCAACACGTCCAAGTCCGACAACTCTCTATTCATCCGGAGCGACTTCAGAGGACAAGTATTTATCATCATTTATGTGGATAACTTGGTCATAGGAGGAGAACACTTAACAGACATTGAGCAGATCAAGAAGCTCCTCCCCAACCGATTCGAAATGAAAGACATGAAGGAGCTCCATTACTTTCTAGGAATAGAAGTAATTTGGACTCCTAACGACATCTTCTTTTCTAATAGGCCCTATATCCTCAATCTTCTCAACAAGTTTGGGATGACATAGTGTAAGCCCGTCACTACCCCTCTCGATCGCAACCTAAATCTAGATGCCGACTCAGGCACAAGAGAGTGTGAGCTGACACTCTATCATCAGCTAGTCGGAAGCCTCATCTACCTCACAATTACATGACCCGACTTGAGTTACCCGGTTGGCCTCCTTAGCTAGTTCATGCAAACTCTTGGAGACATCCATCTCGACTGTGCTAAGCGAGTGCTAAGGTATGTGAGTGGAACCATGGATTTCAGCATCTTCTACAAATTGGCCACACAGATACTACTTGAAGGGTACATAGATGCCGATTGGGGTGGCGACAAAGCTGATAGACAATCAACCTCAGGGATCGTTGTTGTGAGGATTTTCGGCTACGGTGAGAAACCTGAGTGGGACAAATAAAACAGGATGTGCAACATTGCACATGCACTTAGGAAATTGTAAATAAGAATAAGAAAGCAAATGTAATAGGAAAGGTGAAATGTAAGGTGCTAAAGTACACCAAAAAGTTCGTAAAGTCTAAATGTGATGTGCATTTAGGTGCACATGCACACGTGGGAAAAGAGAGTGCATAGAAGTAAGGGTGTAATGAGTAGTGGGCATGGTACTGTGTGTGTGAGTGAGAGGAGAGGGAGTTAAGGCGCCATCAATCTCTCCTCATAAGATCATAGCAAATATTCCCCTTTGAAAATAGTGGAATATTTGGCGTCTCATTTTTTAATAAGCCTCACCTCTTTCTACTATAAAAGGGGGTGAGGGCTCACCATTGAGGGGGTCGCCATTATGTTGTTTTGGGGTAGACCATTAGGGTATTACAATTTTCTTTTCTTCTTCTTCATCTTGTCCCTATTTCGTTTTAGGGTTTTGTTTGGTCATCATGGTAGTAGTTAGGAAGGTTTAGAGTTTCCTTCTCTGTCTCTTTAGTCATTGTCATTTCTTCTAGTTGTGCTTGAGTCCGTCCTAAATGGCCACGGTTGTAATTGTATTGTGACTTTCGTGCCGTATAATGGAATTAGCTTGATTAACCTTGTCTCCATCTATTTCTCTACCGTGTTAATCTCTTCTTCTTTCTCCTACCCTTTTGAGCTCGAAGGCCATAAGGGATAAGCTCCCATTTCCCCTCTACTCCCTAGTCCAAGACCCCCGTGGTCTCGCCCAAGCCGACACGTACCCACGTATTTCCGCGACATCGTCTTCTCCCTTGGCAATGGAGCCATATCCCGGAGCAGCAAAAAGCAACCAACAGTCGCATTGTCGAGCATATAGGCTGAATATAGGGGCGCGACACTTGCTGCCTATGAAGCCGTTTGGCTGAAACAGATATTGAAGGATATGGCCATTCCCATATCAGAGCCGATTCTCCTCTACTGCAACAATATGAGCAGTATTCACCTAGCTCGGAACCGAGTTTTCCACGCTCAGACCAAGCACATCAAAGTGCATTATCACTTCCTCCGAGAGCGTGTTTTGGCCGGGGACGTCAACCTAGCTCTTCACAAGGCCCCGGGGATTGACAAGCTACGACAATTCACGACGAACCTAGGTGTTTTGGCCGTCCACAAGCCAAGCTTGAGGCGGAGTAAGGAGTAGCATGCTTGAACCGACCCAAAGACCTTTTATAAACCAACGATCTGGCAACTAGTGTGTCATAAACATTAATATCGTATGACACATATTCTTTAAGTAGTTACTGTTGGGATTACGGTCCCTCCGGATGGGATGGTCGGATGTCCGGGAATCGGGATGAAGACCCGGTTCCGGAGCCGGATGATGAAGACCCGGTTTCCGGATCCGGATGATGAAGACCCGGTTTCCGGATCCGGATGATGAAGACCCCGGCTACGGAGCCGGATGATGAAGACCCGCTTTCCGGATCCGGATGATGAAGACCCGGTTTCCGGATCCGGATGATGAAGACCCCGGCTACGGAGCCGGATGATGAAGACCCCGGCGAAAGATCCGGATGCGGGGACATATTTGTGAATATGTTTGCCAAGGGCCCTTGAGGCTATATTTGTAAATAGCCCGAAAGTCATATGTGTATAAATATGACTTAGGGCAAACAACTTTAAGTTGTTGCTCATTTTTCTGTTTGCGAAGTGAGAGCAGCCGAGAGAGAGAGAGAGAGAGAGAGAGACGAAGAGGTCGTTGCCTCTGTGTATTACCGCCGCCTGTGGCGAAGACAGTGAGCTCAAGGTTGTTGCCTTGTAGCTTCACCATTGTACACCTCTGTTTATAGTGATAGTTGGAGTTCGAGGACTCCCGTGGTTTTTCCCATTTAGGGTTTTCCACGTAAAACATCATGTGTACTCTTCTCTCTATTGTCCTCGTGCATTTTGTATTTCCTGTTTTCTGTGAATTTATCCTATTCCTCGGTGGTGGCTGAGCACTGTGTTCAACAAAGTGGTATCAGAGCAACGGTAACACAGAAAATGGAAGGCGGCGGTAGTGGGCCTCCGGGCATGATGGTGTTGAACTCACAGAACTACGCCGACTGGAAGATAAAGATGGAAGACCTTCTCATCGTCCGAGACCTGTATGAACCGATCGACAATGCCGAGATACCCAAGGGGGTAATAGAGTCGGAGTGGAAGCTCCTGAACCGGAAAGCCGTAGCGACGATCCGGCAATATGTCGATGTAAGTGTTCTGCAACATGTGGCGAACGATACGAACGCCTATGAGATGTGGCTGAAGCTATCCGGACTGTATGAGAGGAAGAATGCTCTGACCCGGACCTCCCTGATGAGGAAGATAGTGAATCTTAAGTACCGGGACGGCGAGAGCATGGTCGAACACGTCAGCACGTTTATGGGATTCGTGAACCAGCTTGCGGCGATCAAGTTCCCGTTGGATGACGCAATGCAAGCCATCATGCTGATGTGTACCCTTCCGGAGAGCTGGGAGAACTTGGTAGTTACTCTCAACACCTCCTGTAAGGAAGAGAACTTGTCTTTACTAATGGTAAAGACAAGTATTCTAAATGAAGAAGCGCGTCGGAGAGACAAAGAACCGGCCTCCGAATCGAAGGCGCTGCTTACCGAATCGGAACGGGGAAGACAACGGAACCGGAGTCCGCAAAGACGGGAGAAGTCGGGGACACGGTCGCAGTCGAGGCGAAGACCTACATGCTTCTACTGTGGGAAGCCGGGGCACTTCCAGAAGAACTGTCGGCATTTCCGGAAAGACAACGGAACCGACGGTACCGATTCGAAGAAGTCACCGGAGCGAAACGGTGCATACCGGGGAGCCACGGACCGGAGAGGTCCGGATCGGCGAGGGCAGGACCGGAAAGGAACGACGGCACTCGCGGCAAGTGAAGAAGAGATAATGCTCATTACCGAAGAAAGGGAGCTGAACCTTGCCGGTGAAGAGATGACCTGGGTGGTCGATTCCGGAGCGTCGTTCCACCTGACCCCGGAGAAGAAATACTTCTCATCCTACACAGCCGGTGAGCATGGCTGTGTTCGGATGGGAAATGAAGGTACGTGCCGGATTGCCGGCATAGGAGACGTGTGGTTGACAACCTCGACCGGATGCAAAATGTTGCTGAAGGATGTCCGACACGTTCCGGAGGTTCGATTGAACCTGATTTCGGCCGGGGCACAAAAGACTGTGCCACATGAGTGAGAAGGGGATGAAGAGGCTTGCAGAAGACAACCTTATTCCAGTGAAGCACGTGCACCTGGAGAAGTGCACCGATTGCCTGGCCGGTAAGCAGAACCGAGCCTCCTTCCACTCAAGGCCACCGACGAGACGTAGTGTACCATTGGAGTTGGTACACACTGATGTGTGTCAAGTAGAAACGAAGTCACATGGCGGAGCCCAGTACTTCGTGACATTCATTGATGACCACAGCCGGAAGCTGTGGACGGCACCGATGAAGACAAAGGACCAAGTGTTGTCCGTCTTCAAAGAACTCCACGCGAGAGTGGAAAGAGAATCCGGCAAGAAGCTGAAAGCGATACGAGCGGATAACGGAGGGGAATACCGGGGGCAGTTCCAGGAATACTGTCGCTCGAAGGGAATCCGACTCGAGTTTACTGTGCCGAAGACGCCCGAACTGAACGGGCTGGCCGAGAGGATGAACCGGACCATAATGGAGAGGGTCCGGAGTATGCTGGCGCATGCGGAATTACCCAAGGGTTTTTGGGCTGAGGCGATGTCGACGGCGACATACGTGATAAACAGATCACCCTCAGTACCTTTGGGCGGAGACACGCCACAGAGAGTGTGGACCGGTAGGGAAGTATCCTACCGGCATCTGAAGGTGTTCGGGTGTCTCGCATACGTGCACGTGGCAAAGGACCGGAGAGGAAAGCTAGATCCAAAGACCCGGCCATGCATATTCCTCGGATACGGCGACGACGAGTTCGGCTACCGAGTATGGGACCCGGTCGACAAGAAGATATTCAGGAGTCGAGATATCGTCTTTATGGAGGACAAGACACTCGCCGACTGGGAGTCGGAGAAGAAGATGAAGAGCTCCAAGTCGACCGGTGAGGATAAACTCTACGAGGAGCAGTCCCGACCGGCAAGGGACCGGTTAGCACTCGAGGATCCGGCCGAAGACGGTGAAGAAACCGAACCGGCCGAAGAAGACGAAAATGATACCGGAACCGGCCCCGATCCCGAAATGGATTCGGATGAAGAAGAATCGGAAGAACCGGTTACCGAAGCTCCGGAACGGAGATATCCTCTAAGAGAGAGAAGGGCCCCCCGAAGATTTCCGGAACCAGAGCACGTGCTGCTAACCGACGAGGGGGAGCCGGAGAGCTTTGAAGAAGCAAAGCATGACACCCAGAGCCGCAGGTGGTTGAGTGCCATGCAGGACGAGATGGATTCCCTGCATGAGAACCACACATATGAACTTGTGGAGTTGCCGAAAGGAAAGCGAGCACTTCGAAACAAGTGGGTGTTCAAGCTGAAACCAGGAGATGCCGGAAACCCCCCGAGATACAAAGCCAGGATCGTGGTGAAGGGGTTTCAGCAGAAGAAGGGCGTCGACTTCGACGAGATATTTGCCCCGGTAGTGAAGATGACCTCCATCCGGACGGTGCTGAGCATAGCGGCAAGCATGGACCTCGAGGTAGAACAGATGGACGTGAAGACGGCATTCCTTCACGGTGACCTCGATGAAGAGATCTACATGCAGCAACCGGAAGGATTCGAGAAGAAAGGGAAGGAGCACCTGGTATGCCGGTTGAAGAAGAGCCTTTACGGACTGAAGCAGGCCCCCCGGCAATGGTACCGGAAGTTCGACTCCTTCATGACCGACGAAGGGTACCTCAAAACGCAGTCCGACCACTACGTGTTTGTGAAGAAGTTCGAAGGCGGAGACTCTCTAATACTCCTCCTGTACGTGGACGACATGTTGATCGTCGGACGAGACCAGGTCAAGATACGGATGCTGAAGAAGGCTCTTCACCGAACCTTCTCAATGAAGGACTTGGGTCCGGCGAGACAAATACTAGGGATGCACATCATCCGGGACCGGAGCAAGAAGCAGTTGTGGCTGTCACAAGAGAAGTACGTGACAAAGGTGCTTAAACGGTTCAACATGTCGGAAGCAAGACCGGTCGGATCGACCCTCCCGACAAACTGCAAGCTGTCCAGCAAGCAAAGTCCCAAGACAAAGGCTGAAAAGGAGGATATGATGAAAGTGCCGTATGCCTCAGCCGTCGGGAGCTTGATGTACGCCATGGTGTGTACGAGACCGGACATCGGATATGCAGTCGGAGTGGTGAGCCGGTACATGAGCAATCCCGGCAAAGAGCATTGGAACGCGGCCAAGTGGATACTCTGATACCTGAAGGGCACGGCAAACGTGTGCCTCCGATTCGGCTCCGGAAAGCCCGAACTCAACGGCTTTACCGATTCGGATATGTCGGCTGATGCAGATACCAGCCGGTCCACATCAGGGTATGTGATGACGTATGCAGGGGGAGCTGTTTCATGGCAGTCGAGGCTGCAGAAGACGGTTGCGCTGTCAACCACGGAGGCGGAGTACATGGCGGCTGTTGAAGCCGGCAAGGAAATAATATGGATGAAGGACTTCATTAGAGAGCTCGGTATCCGGCAGGAGGAGTACCGACTCTACTGCGACAGTCAGAGTGCAATCCACCTTGCAAAGAACGCGGCCTATCACTCCCGGACGAAGCACATCCAGCGAAGATATCACTGGATCCGGGAAAGGATAGAAGACAAGGAGTTCGTGCTGACGAGGATCCACACGGACGAGAACGGGTCGGATATGCTGACCAAGGTGCTCACACCCGACAAGCTGGAAGCATGCCGGAAGAGGGTCGGACTGGAAAGACATCCCATGCCGAAGTGAAGGGGGAGTTTGTTGGGATTACGGTCCCTCCGGATGGGATGGTCGGATGTCCGGGAATCGGGATGAAGACCCGGTTCCGGAGCCGGATGATGAAGACCCGGTTTCCGGATCCGGATGATGAAGACCCGGTTTCCGGATCCGGATGATGAAGACCCCGGCTACGGAGCCGGATGATGAAGACCCCGACGAAAGATCCGGATGCGGGGACATATTTGTGAATATGTTTGCCAAGGGCCCTTGAGGCTATATTTGTAAATAGCCCGAAAGTCATATGTGTATAAATATGACTTAGGGCAAACAGCTTTAAGTTGTTGCTCATTTTTCTGTTTGCGAAGTGAGAGCAGCCGAGAGAGAGAGAGAGAGAGAGAGACGAAGAGGTCGTTGCCTCTGTGTATTACCGCCGCATGTGGCGAAGACAGTGAGCTCAAGGTTGTTGCCTTGTAGCTTCACCATTGTACACCTCTGTTTATAGTGATAGTTGGAGTTCGAGGACTCCCGTGGTTTTTCCCATTTAGGGTTTTCCACGTAAAACATCCTGTGTACTCTTCTCTCTATTGTCCTCGTGCATTTTGTATTTCCTGTTTTCTGTGAATTTATTCTATTCCTCGGTGGTGGCTGAGCAATGTGTTCAATAGTTACGGCTTGACCCCTTTCTCAAGTGGCAATTTGAGTGAGAGAACTTAGAGAGAAGGTGACTGCATAAGCACCTTCTCCTTCTCTTTGTAAATGTTGGCTCATTCTTGCTAGTGTTAATACAATTTTCTGTTTTTCTTGTATTTTGCTTGTGTTGTCTCTCACACACACACACACACACACACACACACATATCTCTTCCGCTGCACAAAATCATGACTGATTCTTTATAGGCCTAAACCAGTTTAGGAACCAGTTTGTGAGCCGGTTTGGGACAAAAGCTTTAGAGGTGTGAAGAAACCCAAAAAACACCACTGCCACTTCTACTCTTCTCCTCCTCCTCGTAGCTCCCACCCCCTTGTCCTTACCACTAATGAGTCTGAATTCAACTCCAAGTCCCACCTCCACAACTCCCTCTCCGTAGGCTACTACAATTAGTTGGTTGACATCCTCGAATCCCCTACCTCCCATCACCCGAACCACAAGCCCCGAGGTGTTACCCGACCGGCAAAGGAGCATAGACCAGAATGTGAAAGGGATGATTATTCGGAATATATTTAATTAAGTAGATTAGATTATAATTATGAAGTGAACGAACGGACCAGAATCGGTATGCCGATCCGGATCCGGACCGATTCCGAATAGGTGCCAGTTGGCACCGTTTTGTACGCAACACCGGTGACCTATATTAAGGCCCGGTTACAATGTATAACTTTAGCGGAGAATTAATATAAGTTTCTTGTTTTATCTTCACGTATTGATTACTGTTCTGAATTAATTGTTATATCTTACGCTGTCGTGAAGAAAACCGTCCCTTAGAGCAATAGGTGCATATCGCGCGTGAACCGGCTCTTCACGCGTGCGCGCCCCTTAATGAATATAATAGAGAATTAGGTACATAGGTATATCCGGGGTAGTCAGATTCGGTAGGTGGGAAGTAAATGAGGGGGACGGCTCCCTTCTTGAAGCTATAAAAGAGAGGGAGACGCGGGGAGAAGGGGATCGTGCATTGAGGAGGACGAAGTGCTGTCGGACCGTAACCGAACGCTTCCCCTCTGTTCATTCTCCATCGCTCTTCTCTGCAGGATTTCGGGAGGCTCGCGCTGCTTCGAGGAACGCCCGTGTGCTTCCGGCAGCACCTCCATCCTATCCCCTTTCGTGCACAGACGAGCAAGCATCAACATCTGTTCGCCGACCTGTTCGGTTGTAACCGCTCGCGTGCTTTGTTGTTTTGTGTCATTTGTTAATATACAAACATTCGTGTCTCTCTGTCTCTGTGTCCATTCGTATTTTCGGCGTTGACGGGTCGTGTCCTTGTGTTTCTTTGCTCATACGTAACCGATCGTCTCTCTCTTTCTCTTTCCCCTCCTATCACCTGCTCTTCGGTTCAAGACCTCGGTGGTTCCGCCTCGTTTCTCCACGCACGCTGTCGAGGTATTCCTCGCGGATGCGTGGAATGAGGCGGGACCTTGGGGGTCCTGTACCGAGGAGCAAGAGAGAAAGAAGAAGAGACCCACTACGTGCGAGAGTAGATTCACAGGGACACGGCCCTTCGACACAAAGACGCGAGTGGGACAGCGACACAGAGAGACACGAACGTATGTATGTATTAACACAGAGTCGGTTACAACCAAACAGGCCGGCGAACAGATGCCGATACCTGTCCGTAGACGCACAGAAAGGAAGGAGTAGGATGGAGGTGCTACCGGAAGCACTCCGACATTCCTCAGAGCAGCGCGAGCCTCCCAAAACCTGCACAGAAGGAAGCTATGGCGTTTGCAAACCAGAGAGAGAGAGAAGCCTTCGCCCTCGAACCGACAGCACTTCGTCCTCGACTCTCCGCGATCCCTTTCCCCTCCTCGTCTCCCTCCTTTTATAGGCAAGGAAGGAGCCGTTTCCTATTAACTTCCTACCTACCGACTCTACCTACCTAGGATCGTGCATGACCCTAATTCTCTCTTATGTACAACACAAGGCGTACGTGCATGAAGAGCCGGTTCCTATGCTCCGGCGCACCGATTCTGCTCGTGGACGGTTTTCTTCACGACATCCGCCCCCCCCTAACCGCGCATCCACCGGCATGCGCCAAATTGAGTTGGGACGGAGAAAACCGGTCCAGCCTTTATTCCCCGCCCGTCGGTTCTTCTTCGGTTTCGGATCGTTCGTCGTCGTGGTCCAGGTTAACCGGATTCGGCTGGTCGTCGTGACGCTTCTTGAACGCTTTGATCCGCTTCCCAGCTACCGGTATCGCCATTCTCGTGCCGTCGAGCTCCGCCAGATGGTACGTCCCGTTGTCGTTGGCGCTTTGTACCACGTAAGGCCCGAACCACCTTCTTGCGAACTTCCGTGTCGCTCGGTGCTGGTTGTCGAGGCTGCTGTCGTAGACTAGCACCCAGTCGCCTTCCTCAATCTTCTTTGGTCGGAGTTGGTGCGTCCGGTCGAACCGGGTTTTGTTCCTCGTCCTTGCCACCCGAAGCCTTTCTGCAGCTTGCTCCACGTCCTCCGGTCTCCGCTCGAGCTGCCGTATGCGCGCCGTCAACAGTTCCTCCCGGCTCATCTCGTCTCTCCAGTCCACGGTTGCCCATGAGGAGATCGTACGTTCCATCGGCATGACCGGCTTCTGCCGAAACATGAGCTCTGCCGGCATGAATTCGGTTACCGAACTGTGCGTAGTTCGGTCAGCCCACAACGCGTAAGGCAGCAGCCGCGGCCAGTTCCCAACTTGCCCCCCGCATGCCCGAACTAACGCCTTGACGATCGGTCCGTGTCCGCGCTCCACCTTCCCATTCGCCTCCGGATTGTACGCAGTGGTAAGCGAGAGCTTGACTCCTAGCCGGTCGAACAGCTCCTCGGCCTCTTCGGCGTCCAACTCCCCGCTGTCAGCCACGATCTTCCCGACGCACCCGTACCGGCATATCACGTCCTCGATCAGGAACCGACATACGGCCGCGGTCGTTTTGTTCTGAAGGGCTCGGCCTTCCACCTGGTTCGTCATATCTTCCCGAGCCAGGACCAGATACCGCATCTGTCCTACGCCCATCGGCATCGTCACCAGATCTACCATCCATTTGAAGTGGATGGTCGGAGGGTAAGTAGGGTGAAGCTCGTCCCGATGCCGAACTATGGAGTGCATCTGGCAGCTCTCGCAAGTTGTCACGAACTGATGCACGTCCCGGTACAGTCCTGGCCACCAGTACTTCCCCTTTATCTTCTCGAACGTGGCCCACGTTCCACGGTGACCAGCCCAAGGGCTGTCGTGGTAGGCCGTCAGTAGCTCCTCCTGTTCTTCCTTCATCGCCACCACCCGGAGCGGGACGCCGTTCCTCTTCTTTGGGTGCTTCCATAAGTATCTGTCCCGGAGAAAGAATCGGTATGCTTTCTTCCGCATCCGGTTGGCCTCGTCCTTCGTCCATGACGCATCCGGCGTCATTGTCCTCAAAAACCCACCGATCTGGAGCCACTCGCCGTCGTACTTGCTCTCGTCGAAGTCGTTAAGTGCCGGAGTGCTCGTCCCATCGGTCGTCACGTACGCTGCCTCGAAGAAGTCCACGCCGACTTCTTCGTCCTCCGAAACCATGCCGCCCTCGTCATCAAACCTCGCCCTCGAAAGCATGTCGGCCATGGCGTTGTCCTTTCCGGAAATGTGTCGTATTTCCGGGTCTAGGGACTTGATATACGCTATCCACCTGAGCATCGCCAGGTCCGGTGTCGCGCATCCGGAAACCATGCCGAGAATTGGCAAGCAATCCGTCTCGATAACCACTCCTGTCCCGATCATGTAGTCTTTGTCGGCCTTTACTGCCGAAACGATACCCCAGAGTTCGCGCTTAACCTGGGCGTACCCTCGCTGTCGCTCACTGAGGACCTTCGCGCCGAATCGGATCGGGAACCGAATGCCATCCTTGTCTTCTTGGTTGACGACCCATCCGATCCTGGTCGGACTCGTATCGATTGTTATGTATACCGGGTTACCCTTCTCGTAGACAGCCTTCCGGAGCGCCGGTGCTGCCGCAAGAGCTTCCTTCAGCTTCCGGACCGACTCCGTGTGCTCGTCTCGCCACTCGAATTTTCGCCCTTTCTTCAGCAACCCGTATAGCGGCTCCGCAACGTGGGCGTAATGCGGGATCCATATGTGGTAGAATGCGCATGCCCCCAGGAACCTCCGAACTTCCGTAACCGAGCTACAGTCGGTCTTCATCGCGGAGATGGCTTCTACTTTTGCCGGAGACGGCTTCCGGCCATATGGTCCACATAGGTGTCTGACCACCAGGATCTCTGATTGCCCGAAGGCCGATTTCTCCCCGGAGAAGGTGAGCCTCGCATCCTCTAGCCTTTGTAGCACCTTCTTGCAGTCGTCGATGTGTTGCCACGAATCGCCGGCATCCGTCCGGTCCGAGTGTTGCGTCCTTCTCTTCCACCGGGCACCCCTTGATCGGGATGTCGTCTAGAAATGGCATGGTGATGTTCGGGATGCAATCCCTCAGTACCTTGTTCATTGCATTCACCATGTGGGCCACCGAGTTGGTCCCTCCTTGTGGCAGGGTACACATTTGCACTAGGCCGAGGGGAGTTCGCATCGTGGTAATGTCCCTGCTCTCCACGGCTAGCTGGAACTGGTCGTACCCCGAGTACAGATCACCGACCGAATAAATCGACCTTCCGGCGAAGGCCTCCGCGAACTCGTCTATGGTCAGTCCGATCCCTGCGTTCCGAATGGTCACTCTATCGACCGGCTGCAGGTCTTGAATGAAGCGCAATGTTCCGTTTTTCTTTGGTACGGTAAACCATCGGTTCGAGTATGGCACGCTCGACGGTTCGAGAATACCCATATCGACTTTCTGCCTCAGTAGCTCCATCAACTCCGGGATGTGAGCTCTTGGTACCGGAATCGGTTTGAGATTCCATGGCACATGCGGTACCGTGAATATCACAATCGGCTCCACGATTGTCAGGTCTACGCACCCGATCTCTTCCGGCGAAAATGCGAAGGCTTTCCCGTGCCTTCCGAGCATTCTCCGAAACCGGTCTTCCTCCGCCGGCAGTAGGAACCCGCCCCCACCGATCTTGAGCTCCCGGAGCGTCCTGTCGGTGAAGGCGTGTCCTATGCAGGCCGGATTTCGTAAACTGGGGTCCGACGCAACCCCTCTGATTCGGGACTCACTGCCCTTCGGTAAGGGTGCCGCGACTGGCCTTACCTTCCGGTCCACAGTCTTGTACTTCGTGCTAACTTGGGCCGTCCGATCCGACCGGAGTCCCTGGCTGAAGTTCGCGATGACTTCGTACATCTCTTCGGAACATACCGGTATCGTCCGATCTTTGTTAAGGTCTTCTCCGACTACCTTCCTTAGCATCCCCAAGGTGTCGTCGAAGGAGACCGCCTCCACGGCTCCGCTGATTTCCTCGTTCGGGCCGAGAACTTCGCACGCTCGAAGTCGTACTTCCGCCCTTGTCTTTTCTCGGCCAACGATGCCGACTATCATACATCCTCCGTTGTTGGAGAAGCAAAATTTCCTACCTATCGTACAGGGTTCCTTCGGTTTCGGTTCTATCGTACAGCTGTGGGGTCTTTCCCGAGTGTCCGGGCTGTCTCGGCCCCACGCCTCGGCAGCCCTCTCTAAAAATCCTCCCGGTTCTCGCCACCGAGGGATTCGCGGTTTCGCTCGTGGTTCGGTCGTACCGTCAGGAATTGGACCGAATGGCGCCCGTCCTGGCTTTTGACCCTCGCGTAGGCCGAACCGTTGTCCAACACCTTGGTCTCCATTCGCGCCGCCGTCATGTATGGTTCCCCTAATATGACCGGGTGCGAGGACGTCTCCTGTACGAAGAAGTGCTGGTCAATCTCGACGTCGCCGATCTTGACTCGCACGTTCGGGCAGGCCCCGTGCAGTTCCTCGGTGGCGCGCGTCGCCGCCCGTATCTTCCACCCGTGCCTGGTGTTGATCGGCCACTTTCCCTTCTTATAGAAGTCCATGGACATTAGGTTTATTTCCGAACCGTGGTCCACCAACGCCACCACCGGTTCCTGAACATCTCCGATCTTTACCGGGGTCTCTGTGGTCGCTCGGGCCTAGTGTGGCCTCGAATAGTGGCTCTCCTCCCACTCATCTGCTAGCGCCGAGTCGTCGATGTGCGTCGTCCGCACCTCCACCGGTCTCTCCGGTTCTGTCTCCGTCGACAGCCTCTTCCGTTTCACCAAGTCCACAATGGAGTCGTGGAACTCCTTCTTGGCGATCCCTAGCACCTCTCGCAATGACAACTCCACTTTGCCGTCGAGGATCCGTTCTTCTAGGACCTTTTGTAGGTCCGTAGTCCTTTCTATTTCCGTCCCCAGTCGGTATCCGCCCTTCTTGGGGTTATCTTGCGAGCTGGACCCACCGGCATCGTTCCGTCGTTGCCTGAATCGGGTCTCGTACCGTTGTGAGGGCCCGGCCGCTCCGGCTTTCCCCACTCGTTTGTCTTCTACCAGAGCCTCGTAGTTCCGGCAGGCGGCTTCTACGAAGCCCGTCTTCTCCTCGACCGGATCGCTCCACCCAGTTATTTCCCGAACCCGTCTCTCAGTGCGGTCCGTTTCATCTTTCCTTAGCCGTGCGCCGGCAAGACCTTCCAGCATTGCCGACCAGAATCCGACTTTGCCCTCCTTTCGGGCCTCGCTGGCCCCGACCCGAATGCTAGCCGACGCCGAGTAGTGGATGGCCTCCACGTGTCGGGCCGCTGCCTCTTCCATCAGTCTCTTCATTCCTCCTCGCCCGTCGTTTCGGTTCAGGGCCCTTCTGGTGTCGCCGGCGTGCACCCGGCCTTCCCACAGGTATACCACCCGTTTCCTCAACGCTTCTGCGAAATCACCGCAGTCCTTCCGGATGTGGCCGACCTTGTCGCACCACATGCACCTGTTCCCTGCTACCGGCCGTCGGTCACGAGCCGGTTCGCCGCCTTCCCTTCGAGTCTGGGCGATCTGGAGATCCTTTATCGCCCGCGTCAACTCCTCCAGCGCTGCTCCTCCGGACGAGCCACTGACCATGCCGGTCGAAGTCGGACCGGTTTCTAGCCATTCTCGGGTTTCTTCCCTTCGCCCTTGCGGTGCCGGTTCAAGCCTCCTTGCTGTGACAGAGCCCGCACCAGCCGCCCCGTTGTCAGCCCATTCTCGCCGTTTGTCGAAACGGCCACAGACTCTCTTAACCGCAGCCCAGTCGGTCGTCAGCCCGTCTTCGGTTTCCAGCAAGGAGCCGACTTGATCCCGGTCCCGCTCGTCCATCGACTTGACGAACAGTAGGACCCGGCTCGTATCCAGAACGGTTCGGTCAAGTGCCGAAAGGCGCGCAAAGCGTTCTTCGAACTCCCGGATGAGTGCCGACGCGTTTCTTCCCTTGCCGGGGGACTCCACCCACTCCATGAAGTCCCGTTTAGAAAGCCGGAGCGTGTCGTCCAGCCTGTATTTTTCTAGGAGTCGACCTTCGAACTCCTCCCAGGTATGGCTCTCCGCCCGCACCTCGAGTACCTCCGCATCGCCACTCGAGGGAACCCGGCAAGACGCCTCTCTTCTGGAATGTCCCGCATCAGCATTTCCGCCCCGTAGGACGCCAAATACTTCGTGGCATCCTTTCTGCGGAACCGGCCGATCGTACCGACGACCGCCTCAATGGCTCTGTTGAGGGCGCCGGAGCCCTCGCGTGCGCTTAATATCTGATCCACTGTCGAAGCCATGGCCTCCCCAAGATCCGACCCCTTCATCTTCTGCTCTTCTGCCGCCTCTTTCACGTCGGGTTCACCAAGATGTCGAGGTATTCCTCGCGGATGCGTGGAATGAGCCGGGACCTCGGGGGTCCTGTACCGAGGAGCAAGAGAGAAAGGAGAAGAGACCCACTATGTGCGAGAGTAGATTCACAGGGACACGGCCCTTCGACACAAAGACGCGAGTGGGACAGCGACACAGAGAGACACGAACGTATGTATGTATTAACACAGAGTCGGTTACAACCGAACAGGCCGGCGAACAGATGCCGATACCCGTCCGTAGACGCACAGAAAGGAAGGAGTAGGATGGAGGTGCTGCCGGAAGCACTCGGGCATTCCTCAGAGCAGCGCGAGCCTCCCGAAACCTGCATAGAAGGAAGCTATGGCGTTTGCGAACCAGAGAGAGAGAGAAGCCTTCGCCCTCGAACCGACAACACTTCATCCTCGACTCTCTGCGATCCCTTTCCCCTCCTCGTCTCCCTCCTTTTATAGGCAAGGAAGGAGCCGTTTCCTATTAACTTCCTACCTACCGACTCTACCTACCTAGGATCGTGCATGACCCTAATTCTCTCTTATGTACAACACAAGGCGTACGTGCATGAAGAGCCGGTTCCTATGCTCTGGCGCACCGATTCTGCTCGTGGACGGTTTTCTTCACGACAACTTGCGTAGTAACGCGATATATTTGGTGAACCCGACGTGAACAAGGCAGCAGAGGAGCAGAAGATGAGGGGGTCGGATCTTGCAGAGGCCATGGCTTCGGCTGTGGACTGGATAGTGAGCGCGCGCGAGGGCACCGGCGCCCTTGACAGGGCTATTGAGGCGATCGTCGGTATGATCGGCCGATTCAGTGGAAAGGATGCCACGAGTTATTTGGCGTCCTACCGGGCAGAGATGTTGATGAGGGATATTCCGGAAGAGAGGCATCTTGCCGGATTCCCTCGAGTGGCGATGCCGGGCATCCATGCGGAGGTGCTCGAGGTCCGAGCGGAGAGCCGGACCTGGGAGGAGTTCGAAGGACGGCTCCTGGAGAAATACGGGCTGGATGACGTGCTTCGACTTTCGAAGCGGGGCTTCATGGAGTGGGTGGAGTCCCCCAACAAAGGAAGAAATGCGTCGATACTCCTCCGGGAGTTTGAGGAACGCTTTGCGCGCCTTTCGGCGCTCGACCGGACCGTTCTGGACACAAGTTGTGTCCTATTGTTTGTCAAATCGGTTGACGCACAGGATCGGGAGCAAGTGGGCTCTTTACTGGAAACCGAAGACGGGCTGACGGCCGGCTGGGCCGTGGTAAAAAGAGTCTGCGGCCGTTTCGACAAATGGTGGGAGTGGGCTGATACAGAGGCGACCGGGGCGGGACTTGTCGCAGCAAGGAAGCTCGAACCGATACCGTAGGTGCGAAGGGAAGAGACCCGGGAGTGGCTCGAAACCGGTTCGGCTTCGACCGGCGTGGTCAGAGGCTTGTCCGGGGGAACAGCTTTGGAGGAGTTGACACGAGCGGTAAAGGATCTCCAGATCGCCTAGGCTTGGAGGGAAGGCGGCGATCAGGCTCATGACCGACGGCCTCCGGCGGGAAATAGGTGCATGTCGTGCGATGAGGTCGGCCACATCCGGAAAGACTGCGGGGACTTTGCGGAGGCTTTGAGAAGCCGGGTAGTGTACCTGTGGGAAGGTTGGGTGCACGCTAGCGATACCTAGAGGGCCTTGAACTGAAACGACGGGCGAGGAGGAATGAAAAGGCTGATGGAAGAGGTGGCGGCCCGGCACGCGGCAGCCCGGCACGCGGAGACCGTCCACTACTCAGTGTCAGCCGGTATTCGGGTCGGGGGCAGCGAGGCCCGGAAGGAGAGCAAAGCCGGGTTCTGGCCGACGGTGCTGGAAGGCCTCGCCGGTGCCCGACTAAAGAGAGATGAGGCGGACTGCGCGGAAAAGTGGGTCAAGGAGGTAACCGGGTGGAGTGACCCGGTCGAAGAAAAGACGGGTTTCGTCGAAGCAGCTTGCCAGAACTACGAGACTCTGGTTGAAGACAAACGAGTAGGTAAAACCGGAGGGGCCGGACCCTCACAGAGATACGAAACCCGATTCGGGTCGACACGGAACGAGGCCGGTGAGTCCAGTACCCGGGATAACCACAAGAAGCGCGGATACCGTTTGGGCACGGAGATCGAAAGGACCACGGACCTATGAAAGGTCCTGGAAGAACGAATCCTCGATAGCAAAGTGGAACTGTCGTTGCGGGAGGTGCTCGGAATCGCCAAGAAGGAGTTCCACGACTCCATCGTGGACTTGGTGAAGAGGAAGAGGCTGTCGACGGAGACAAAACCGGAAAGGCCGGTGGAGGTGCGGACGGCGCACATAGAGGACATGGCACTGGAAGACGAGTGGGCGGAGAGCCACTATTCGAGGCCACACTGGGCCCGAGCGACCACGGAAACCCCGGTGAAGATCGGAGATGTTCAGGAACCGGTGGTGGCGTTGGTGGACCACGGTTCGGAAATAAACCTGATGTCCATGGACTTCTACAAGAAGGGGAAATGGCCGGTCAACACTAAGCACGGGTGGAAGATACGGGCAGCGACACGCGCCACCGAGGAACTACACGGGGCCTGCCCAAACGTGCGAGTCAAGATCGGCGACGTCGAGATAGACCAACACTTCTTTGTGCAGGAGACGTCCTCGCACCCGGTCATACTGGGAGAACCGTACATTACGGCAGCGCGAATGGAGACCAAGGTGTTGGACAATGGGTCGGCTTACGCGAGGGTCAAGAGTCAGGACGGCGTCATTCGGTCCAGTTCTTGATGGTGCGACCGAACCACGAGCGAAACCGTGAGTCCCTCGGTGGCGAGAACCGAGAGGATTTTTAGAGAGGGCTGCCAAGGCGTGGGGCTGCGACAGTCTGGACACTCCGGGAAAACCCCACAAATGTACGATAGAGGTGAAACGGAAGAAACCTTGTACCATAAGTAGGAAGCTTTGTTTCTTCGACAACGGAGGGTGTACGATAGTCGGCATCGTTGGCCGAGAAAAGACAAGGGCGGAAGAGCGACTTCGGGCGTGCGGAGTTCTCGGGCCCAGCGAGGAAATCAACGGTGCCGTGGAGGCGGTCTCCTTCGACGACACCTTGGGAATACTGTGAGAGGTGGTCGGAGAGGGCCTTAAAGAGGACCGGACGATACCGGTTTGTTCAGAAGAGATGTACGAAGTCATCGCGGACTTCAGTCGAGGGCTCGAGTCGGATCGGACGGCCCGAGTTAACACGAAGTACAAGACTGTGGACCGGAAGGTAAGGCCAGTCGCGGCACCCTTACCGGAGGGCAGCGAGTTGCGAATCAAGGGGGTTGCGTCGGACCCTAGTTTACGAAATCCGGCCTGCATAGGACACACCTTCACCGATAGAACGCTACGTGAGCTCAAAATCGGTGGGGGCGGGTTCCTACTGCCGGCGGAAGAAGACCGGTTTCGGAGAATGCTCGGAAGGCACGGGAAAGCCTTCGCATTCTCACCGGAAGAGATCGGGTGCATAGACCCGACAGTCGTGAAGCTGATGGTGATATTCACGGTACCGCATGTACCGTGGAATCTCAAACCAATTCCGGTACCAAGAGCTCACATCCCGGAGCTGATGGAGCTGTTGAGGCAGAAAGTCGATATGGGCATCCTCGAAAGTGCTCCGTACTCGAACCGGTGGTTTACCGTACCAAAGAAGAACGGGACGTTGCGCTTCATTCAAGACCTACAACCGGTCAACAGAGTGACCATTCGGAACGCAGGAATCGGACCAACGATAGACGAGTTCGCGGAGGCCTTCGCTGGAAGGTCGATCTACTCGGTCGGTGATCTGTACTCGGGGTACGATCAGTTCCAACTAGCCGTAGAGAGCAGAGACATTACGACGATGTTGACTCCTCTCGGCCTAGTGCGGATGTGTACCCTGCCACAAGGAGGGACGAACTCGGTGGCCCACATGGTGAATGCGATGAACAACGTGCTGAGGGATTGTATCCCGGACATCACCATGCCATTCTTGGACTACATCCCGATCAAGGGATGTCCGGTGGAGGAAAAGGACGAAACGATCAGACCGGACGGATGCCGGAGATTCGTGGCAACACACATTGACGACTGCGAGAGGGTGCTGCAGAGGCTAGAGGACGCAAGGCTCACCTTCTCCGGGGAGAAATCGGCCTTTGGGCAATCAGAGATCATGGTCGTCAGACATCTATGTGGACCGTATGGCCGGAAACCGTCTCCGGCTAAGGTGGAAGCCATCTCCGCAATGAAGCCCGACTGTAACTCGGTTACGGAGGTACGGTGGTTCTTGGGAGCATGTGCGTTCTACCACATATGGATCCCGCACTACGCCCACGTTGCCGAGCCGCTATACGGGTTGCTGAAAAATGGGCGAAAATTCGAGTGGCGAGACGAGCATACGGAGTCGGTCCGAAAGATGAAGGAGGCTCTTGCTGCAGCTCCGGCACTCCGGAAGGCTGTCTACGAGAAAGATACTCCCATCTACATAACGGTAGATACAAGTCCGACCGGGATCGGATGGGTCGTCAACCAAGAAGATGAGGACGGCATTCGGTTCCCAATCTGGTTCGGCGCGAAGGTCCTCAGCGAGTGACAGCGAGGATACGCCCAGGTTAAACGCGAACTCTGGGGTATCGTTTCGGCGGTGAAGTCCGATAAAGACTATCTGATTGGGACAGAGGTGATTATCGAGACGGACTGCTTGCCGATTCTCGGCATTGTTTCCGGATGCGCAACCCCAGACCTGGCAATGCTCAGGTGGATAGCGTAGATCAAGTCCCTGGATCCGGAAATACGACACATTTCCGGGAAAGACAATGCCATGGCCGACATGCTTTCAAGGGCGCGATTCGACGACGAGGGAGGCATGGTTTTGGAGGACGAGGAAGTCGGCGTGGACTTCTTCGAGGCGGGTTACGTAACAACGGAGGGAGGGAGCACTCCGGCGCTTAACGATTTCGACGAGAGCAAGTACAACGGGGAGTGGCTGCAGATTGGGGAATTCTTAAGGACGATGACGCCGGACGTGTCATGGACAAAGGACGAGGCCAACCAAATCCGGAAGAAAGCGTACCGATTCTTTCTCCGGAACGGATACTTGTGGAAGCACCCGAAGAAGAGAAACGACATCCCGCTCCGAGTAGTGGCGATGGAGGAGGAACAGGAGGAGTTGCTGAAGGCCTACCACGACAGCCCTTGGGCTGGACACCGTGGGACGTGGGACACGTTCGAGAAACTAAAGGGGAAGTACTAGTGGCCGGGGCTGTACCGGGACGTGCATAAGTTCGTGACAACTTGTGAGAGCTGTCAGATGCACTCCATAGTCCGACATCGGGACGAGCTTCAGCCTACATACCCTCCGGCCATCCACTTCAAATGGATGGTAGATTTGGTGACGATGCCGATGGGCGTAGGGTAGATGCGATATCTGGTGCTGGCCCGGGAGGACCTGACGAACCAGGTGGAAGGCCGAGCCTTGTAGAACAAAACGAACGCGGCCGTGTGTCGGTTCCTGATCGAGGACGTGATATGCCGGTACGGGTGTGTTGGGAAGATCGTGGCTGACAGCGGGGAGTTGGACGCCGAAGAGGCCGAGGAGTTGTTCGACCGGTTAGGGGTCAAGCTCTCGCTCACCACAGCATACAATCCGGAGGTGAACGGGAAGGTGGAGCGCGGACACGGACCGATCGTCAAAGCGCTAGTCCGGGCATGCGGAGGCCAGGTCGGGAACTGGCCACGGTTGTTACCTTATGCCTTGTGGGCGGACCGGACAACGCAGAGTTCGGTAACCGGGTTCATGCCGTCAGAGCTCATGTTCGGACAGAAACCGATCATGCCGATGGAACGGACGATCTCCTCTTGGGCGACAGTGGACTGGAGAGACGAGATGAGTCGGGATGAACTGCTAGCGGCGCGTATCCGGCAGCTCGAGCGGAGGCTAGAGGATGTGGAACGAGCGGCGGAGAGACTTCGGATGGCGAGGATGAAGAACAAAGCCCGGTTCGACCGAACGCACCGGCTCCGACCAAAGAAAATCGAGGAAGGCGACTGGGTGCTAGTCTACGACAACAGCCTCGACAACTAGCACCGGGCAACACGGAAGTTTGCAAAGTGGTGGTTCGGGCCTTACGTGGTAACGAGCGCCAATGACAACGGGACGTATCACCTGGCGGAACTCGACGGTACGAGGATGGCGATACCGGTAGCAGGGAAGCGGATCAAAGCGTTCAAGAAGTGCCACGATGGCGAACCGGATCTAAGAGGCCTGGACAACGACGACGAACAGTCCGAGACGGAGGACGAACCGATGGACGAGGAACCGGAACCCGGACCAGTTTTCTCCAACCAGAACACAAATTTGGCGCATACCGGTGGATGCGTGGTTAGGTGGGGGCGGATGTCGTGAAGAAAACCGTCCCTTAGAGCAATCGGTGCATATCGCGCGTGAACCGGCTCTTCACGCGTGCGCGCCCCTTAATGAATATAATAGAGAATTAGGTACATAGGTATATCCGGGGTAGTCAGATTCGGTAGGTGGGAAGTAAATGAGGGAGACGGCTCCTTTCTTGAAGCTATAAAAGAGAGGGAGACACGGGGAGAAGGGGATCGCGCATTGAGGAGGACGAAGTGCTATCGGACCGTAACCGAATGCTTCCCCTCTGTTCATTCTCCATCGCTCTTCTCTGCAGGATTTCAGGAGGCTCACGCTGCTTCGAGGAACGCCCGTGTGCTTCCGGCAGCACCTCCATCCTATCCCCTTTCGTGCGCAGACGAGCAGGCATCGGCATCTGTTCGCCGGCTTGTTCGGTTGTAACCGCTCACGTGCTCTGTTGTTTTGTGTCATTTGTTAATATACAAACATTCGTGTCTCTCTGTCTCTGTGTCCATTCGTGTTTTCGGCGTTGACGGGCCGTGTCCCTGTGTTTCTTTGCTCATACGTAACCGGTCGTCTCTCTCTTTCTCTTTCCCCTCCTATCACCTGCTCTTCGGTTCAAGACCCCGGTGGTCCCGCCTCGTTTCTCCACGCACGCGCGTAGTAACACGACAACGCGTGTATTAAGTGTATGCCTTATTGCTAAGTAGCTAATTAAGTTGAAGTAATCGTTGTGTCTTAAGTTATCTCGCCGTAACACCCCTTTGGTGAAGTGTCTTCCGGAGACACCTTGTGTTACGCCATTGTCCGGCCCTCAGGAGTACCACAGTTTTTGGCGACCACGATTCCTGCACAATCGCAGCGAACAATGGCGGGAATGGATGACGTGACCAACGAATGACCCGGTTACGGAGCGAGCAAGGCGACCAGCTGAACCGCTGAGGAAGCGAGAGGCTTTCCAGCAAGCGGCTGAAGAAATCAGAGCGGATCGCTCATTTTTGAAAGTGGAGCGGAGAGTGGCCAAGGAATCACTTCGGCTACCACAAAATGCCTACCCGGATGAAGGAAGCAACCTAAGCAGCCTCCGGGAAGCAGAATCCCTTCTCCAGGCATTGGCAGCGGGGGAAGGCGAATCCGAAGCATTTTCGGTATTTTAATCAAGTTTGTACAGGGAATACAGCGCGCATACGAATTACCGCAACAGTAACGACACCCCAGGCGGACCAGAGGGCGAGGAGTCGGATACTTTACCGACACTAGAACCCGAATCGACAAGGCTGGAAACTCTGGTACTAGAAGTCGACCACACTCTGGAACCAGAAGTCGACGACGAGAGACCTTCAGTACCGGAAGTCGAGGAGGAGAAGCCTCCGACACCATGAGAGGAGCGGGAAAGACCTTCGACGGCGACAGAAGACTGGGGAAAACCTCCGACACCACCAGAGGAGGAACGGGCTGAAAGAACCACGCTGCTGGAGGAAGCCGCGCAAGAACGGAAGGAAAGGGTGACGATGATCTTGCAAAGGCTGCAGAACACTTATCAAACCCAACTGTCACATTACTGGGAGCAGGAGGTGGATACGGTGGCAATCATCAAGCAGTTGAAGGACGAACGACAAGCCGCGGAGGACAAATCAAAGATGGGATTGGAGCGGATCCAGTTCATTGTCCAGGCATGGAGAAACAAGACCAAATGCTTGATTGACGAAAGCTCCGCGCAATGGTGGGACAAATGGGCAAAGCACACAACTGAGGTCCAGTTGCTACGGGCAGACGCAGAAAACCGGTAGAAGGATGGCGACGACTGCTACATGCTAACGAAGGAGGACTTCACCGCCGTCAGAGAGGAGTTAGCCGAAGATTTTATAACTCTGGCAGAGGAGTAGACAGCAATGGTTCGGCAACTTGTAGCCCAACTAGATGATGATTGACTGGATGCTCAAATCCAGTTTGAGAGCTATGAGCAGACCAAGCTACGGAGAGAAGAAGCAAAGCAGGCGGCGACCGTCAACCTCAGCGATGAGGAGCCATCACCGGAGCAAGGATCGGACGGAGACAAGGCCGGGATGAGTCAACCGGAGTCAAATCCGGCGGAGCAGCTAACGAAGGAATCACCGCCACAACCCTTGACCACCTCAGGTTGAGCTCGTCGCATCCTAGGTCCTAGGTCAAATTGAAGAGAGAATTTGGAGCTAAAATTTCACCTGTTGTATAAAAAGAAAGTATATAATAGCAAGAAGGAGGTCCATTATGGAGGCTCCCTCTCCCTCTGTATCCACTATGCAGGCTTCCTCTCCCTAAAATCAAGGCAGATATTCTTCTTCGTAAAGAGAGGAATATTTGGCCTCTCCTTTTGTAATAAGCCTCACCTTTTTCTACTATAAAGGGGGTGAGGGGGCACCATTGAGGGGGTGCAATTTTGTTGTTTTGAGGTAGACTATTAGGGTTTTAGTTATTCTTATCCCTATTCCGTTTTAGGGTTTCGATTCTAGGTTCCCCTTTCTACCATTTTCCTTTCTCTTGATTAGGGTTTAGTTCTTCTTATTTGTCTTCCTATCAGGTTAGGTTTTCTTATTTGTCCAACCTAAGTGGCTGCGGTTGTAATCATTTTGTGGCTTTCGTGCCCTATAATGGAATTAGCATGATGAATCTTGTCTCAGTCTAGCTCTTTATCTTGTTAATCTTCACACATTGTTCTTCCCCTTTTGTGCTCGGAAGCTCGTAACGGTTAAGCTCCCATTCCCCATTTTACTCCCAAGTCCAAGACCCTCGTGGTCCCACCTAAGCCGACACGTACACGCAGATTTCCGCAATAACGGTTTAGGCTTGAGTTGAGCCGTTGCCGATCCAATTCGGCTCAACTCAAGCCTAAACCGTTATTGCAGAAATCTGCGTGTACGTGTCGGCTTAGGTGGGACCACGAGGGTCTTGGACTTGGGAGTAAAATGGGGAATGGGAGCTTAACCCTTACGAGCTTCCGAGCACAAAAGGGGAAGAACAATAGGGGATCTTTTTGGAATGGTCGGAGAAAGACTCGCTGCGCCTCTTGTCAGGCGCCTTGCTCGAGCCCGCGGGAGAAGTGATTGGGGGGTCAATGTTTTGGTTTGGTTTGGTTCAAATGGTTTGAAATTGTGGTTTAAACGGTTCAAACAATTCAAGTGGTTCAGATGTTTGCCACTTAAATATTATTTTAATATTTTTCTGAACAACATTTTCATTTTTGAGCCTAATTCTGACATTTTAGAAAAAAAATTTAAAATTTGAAATATTTAAAGATTTAAAATTTTAAAATTGAAATTTGAGTTTCAACCTAACCTGAAAACTAAAACCAAACCGCGAAACCATGGATTTATTAGTTTAATGGTTTGAAAATCTCTAAAACTGTTTGGTTTGAGTTTGAATTTTCGGTTGGAACAGTTTCGATTTAAATGGTTTCGTGGTTCGGGTTGAGTTTAGGTTTCAATTTTTTTAAACAATCTAATTTTAAATTGTTTGAGTGTGACACCCTCAAATTGAGGCAAACTGTTGCCGATTGTTAATGATGCCTCCTTTGGTGGTCTACGTCATCACATGAAATACACATTTTCACGAATGCGCCCAATCTTGAGGATCACACCTGACATCCCTCATCTTTTGGGCTATTTTGAGGTCTCACACCATCTTTGTCACCTCTAGTTGATCCTTCCACCATATTCCTCGCTTTGGTCGGGCCCAAATTGTCATATTCAAGGAGTCATTGAAGTTGTGTCTTTTCGCTTGTAACTCGAGTACCTCTACATGCAGCCTCAATCAATGTTACGATCATCACAAAGCTACTTAGTCACCTTACCTCTAGTATGTTTGTCATAAGCCTTTTAGCTTTGAATGCCTCTAAATAGTGTGAGAAGTACTTCCCATTGAATTGAGGGGATGCCTTTACTATCATCTCTATGTGAGGAAACCTAGTTCAAGGAACCCTTGGTTTGACAAAACCTTGGTTCAAGGAATCCTAGTCGAAGGAAATTGTGGTTCGATGAAACATTCTTGTCAACTAGTTTAATTGGTTACAAGAAAGAAAAGGTTAAAAAATATACTTTTTATGGTGCAAAATTTAAAAAAAGGTGAAAATTCTCCTTCTTTATTTTTGTTCTGCATAGTGCTTCCTGCTTCTCCCTTCTTGTCGTGTTTCAACTTCCTCTCTCATTTGAAGATAGAGCATATGTGGGCACTTTGATGGGTGCTTTTGCTTTTGCTTCAGCTTCTACGTCTGATTCACCTTCAGCTTCAATTCAGAGGTAGGGATGTGTTTGCATATATCTTGATTATCTATCTATCTATGTATCTATTGATTATTTATTGATCTAACTATCTATCTATATATCTATCAATGATGTATCTATCTATATGTTATGTAACTGTGTCCCTCTTGATGGGGGGAGGCAGTTGAAGAGCCGAAATCAGCGGAGAGGCCAAATGAGAATCGGTTGGTCGGATTCGGCTGAGAGGTCAAATATAGACGACTTAAGAGCCGAAATCGGCCAAGAGGCCGAATGAGAATCGGTTGGTCAGATTCAGTTGAGAGTTCATATATATATATATATATATATATATATGTATGTATATGCATATGTATATATATAGGTGTATAAGTTAGGGTTACGTTGTCGTGAGGATTTCTGGCCATGGTGAGAAAACCGGGTGGAGTGAGCATGGATGACGATGTGCAACATTGCCCATGTACATTGAGGAAAATGTAAATAGGAATAAAAATGAAATTGTAAAGGTGCTAAAGTACACGGGAGTTAGTGAGGAATAAGTGTGATGTGTACATTCGCACATATGTACACGAGAGGGTAGTGGGCCAGTGCGAGAGAAAAGGGGGTTTAAATGTACTTCTTCAATCACTTTGGAAATCAAGTCAAATATCTCCTCTGAAAATGAGGAATATTTGACCGACTTTGTAACGTATCTCCCTCCTCGGGTTAAAAAAGGAGGGGAGAGTCTCTTGTTTAGGGGTTCCCCATTTTTGTTTTGTCTCGATTTGTTTTAGCTTGCCTTTTGTCTGTTAGGGTTGGGGGTTCCATTTCTGGTTTAGGTTAGTTCCGTTCGAGCTCGTATGCTCTATGGAGTTTCTGGTTTCTACCGTGTCTTCTGCACAAGGCCTCCACTCGTGACAACGAGCCCAAATGCTCTCTAACTGGAGGCTTGCCTATAGACATTTGTTGTATCTAGTTTGTTGGTCCGGATCGAAGCCGAAGATGTAATCTAATAAGCTAATCATGTATATATATCTTAATTGTGCATAGATGTGTCTCTCTCGGTGTCGGGTGCGTTCCTTTCATTTCAAGTTTCTGTATACAATGTGTGTGTGTGCGTGCATGCGTCTCTCTCTTCCACATTTGATTGCCTCCGGTATGTATCAGGAAACGCCCCAGTCGGTGCCACAGCCGGTTCGGTGTAACCGGCACCTTCAAAGCTCGGTTCTTCCAGATCTGTCTCTCTCCGGTCCAAGACCCCAATGGTCTTGCCTCCATCCGACACGTAGCCTCGGATTTCCGTGACAACGTATGATTTTACCTCTGTGCGAGTGCGAGTGAGAGTGTGAGTGAGATAGAGACAGGTGCGAGTGAGAGCACGAGTGAGATAGAGAGAGGTGCGAGGGAGAGCACGAGCAAGACAGGGAGAGTTGCGGGTGAGAACGCGCGAGTGACAGAGAGCTCAAGGCTCTATACAAATTGAGAGTGCGAGGGGTTGTTGACATTCTTAGCTGATTTCTATAGTGAACGAGAAGAAAAGAGAGAACGAGAAGGAAATAGTTTGTGGTGGAAGAGACAGACATAGAAAAGTAAGGTTCTTGTGGACTTGGCTGAAACCTTAACCAAGGTTTTAGATGACAACTTGGGAGTACAATTACACCTTTACAGGTTTGGATCTTTGCTTAGCAAGCTAAGGAATCTTGTAATCCTATATGTATACTCTTGATTCATAGTGGAATTTCTTGCTGGCCTAGAGCCCCGTGGTTTTCCCTGATTGAGGGTTTCCACATAAATCATGTGTCTTTGCCTTACACTTTGGGTCTCAGATCAAAATCACTGTGTTTTATCCTTGATCAAAATCTTTTGAAGTTGGTATCAAAGCACTAGATCCTAGATGCTAGATGGAAGGAAGTGTGAGTGGTTTTCGAGGGATGATATTCCTAAACTCTCACAACTATTCTGACTGGAAGATCAAGATGGAGGATCTTCTAATAGTTAGAGACCTGTATGAGCTGATAGATAGGAATGTAAGGAATAGACGCTTCGATTCACCTTCTTCACTCAGCCACAACCGAGTAATCGCGGATCAATGGAGCAGAAAATAGGAACCACGCAAGAAACAAAAGAAACGCGAGTACACAGGGATTAACGTGGAAAACCCAGACGGGAAAAACCACGGGAGTACAAGACTCCAAACAACGCTATACAGAGAAGTATACAATGACGAGCTCCAAGGCGACGACCTTGAGCTCGCTGTCCTCGCCACAGGCGGCGGAAATACACAGAGGCGTCGTCCTCTTCCTCTCTCGCGCTCTATCTCTCTCCCTCTCACGGCTGCTCCCTCTTCACTCCTCTAAAGTGGAAAAACAGAAAAAAGAGAAGCAACAGTAAAACAGTTTGCCCTAAGTCATATTTATACTTATATGACTTTGGGCTATTTACAACTGTAGCCTCAGGGGCCCATAGCGAACATATTCACGGATATGTCCCTGCATCCGGATCGCTCTCCGGGTACATTCGTCATCCGGTACCGAAACCGGGGTCTTCGTCATCCGGATCCGAAACCGAAACCGGGCTCGTCGGCATTCATCTCCGATATCCGACCATCCCAGACGAAGGGACCGTAATCCCAACAAACTCCCCCTTCACTTCGGCATGGGATGTCTCTCCAATCCGACCCTCTTCCGGCATGCTTCCAGCTTGTCGGGTGTGAGGACCTTGGTCAGCATATCCGACCCGTTCTCGTCCGTGTGGATCTTTGTCAGCACGAACTCCTTGTCTTCTATCCTTTCCCGGATCCAGTGATATCTTCGCTGGATGTGCTTCGTCCGGGAGTGATAGGCCGCGTTCTTCGCAAGGTGGATTGCACTCTGACTGTCACAGTAGAGTCGGTACTGCTCCTGTTGGATACCGAGCTCTCTAATGAAGTCCTTCATCCATATTATTTCCTTGCCGGCTTCAACAGCCGCCATGTACTCCGCCTCCGTGGTTGACAACGCAACCGTCTTCTGCAGCCTCGACTGCCATGAAACAGCTCCCCCTGCATACGTCATCACATACCCTGATGTGGACCGGCTGGTATCTGCATCAGCCGACATATCCGAATCGGTGAAACCGTCGAGTTCGGGTTTACCGGAGCCGAATCGGAGGCACACATTCGCTGTGCCCTTCAGGTATCGGAGTATCCACTTGACCGCGTTCCAATGCTCTTTGCCGGGATTGCTCATGTACCGGCTCACCACTCCGACTGCATATCCTATGTCCGGTCTCGTACACACCATGGCGTACATCAAGCTCCCGACGGCTGAGGCATACGGCACTTTCATCATATCCTCCTTTTCAGCCTTTGTCTTGGGACTTTGCTTGCTGGACAGCTTGCAGTTTGCCGGGAGGGTCGATCCGACCGGTCTTGCTTCCGACATGTTGAACCGGTGAAGCACCTTCGTCACGTACTTTTCCTGTGACAGCCACAACTGCTTCTTCTTCCGGTCCCGGATGATGTGCATCCCTAGTATTTGCCTCGCCGGACCCAGGTCCTTCATTGAGAAGGTTCGGTGAAGAGCCTTCTTCAGCATCCGTATCTTGACCTGGTCCCGTCCGACGATCAGCATGTCGTCCACGTACAGGAGGAGTATTAGAAAGTCTCCTCCTTCGAATTTCTTCACAAACGCGCAGTGGTCGGACTGCGTTTTGAGGTACCCTTCGTCGGTCATGAAGGAGTCGAACTTCCGGTACCATTGCCGGGGAGCCTGCTTCAGTCCGTAAAGGCTCTTCTTCAACCGGCATACCAGGTGCTCCTTCCCTTTCTTCTCGAATCCTTCCGGTTGCTGCATGTAGATCTCTTCTTCGAGGTCACCGTGAAGGAATGCCGTCTTCACGTCCATTTGTTCTACCTCGAGGTCCATGCTTGCCGCTATGCTCAGCACCGTCCGGATGGAGGTCATCTTCACTACCGGGGCAAATATCTCGTCGAAGTCGACGCCCTTCTTCTGCTGAAACCCCTTCACCACGATCCTGGCTTTGTATCTCGGGGGGTTTCCGGCATCTCCCGGTTTCAGCTTGAACACCCACTTGTTACGGAGTGCCCGTTTTCCTTTCGGCAACTCCACAAGTTCATATGTGTGGTTCTCATGCAGGGAATCCATCTCGTCCTGCATGGCACTCAACCACCTGCGGCTCTGGGTGTCATGCTGTGCTTCTTCAAAGCTCTCCAGCTCCCCCTCGTCGGTTAGCAACACATGCTCTGGTTCCGGAAATCTCCGGGGGGCCCTTCTCTCTCTCAGAGGATATCTCCGTTCCGGAGCTTCGGTAACCGGTTCTTCCAATTCTTCTTCTTCATCCGAATCCATTTCGGGATCGGGGCCGGTTCCAGTATCATTTTCATCTTCTTCGGCCGGTTCTGTTTCTTCACTGTCTTCGGCCGGGTCCTCGAGTGCTAACCGGTCCCATGCCGGTCGGGGCTGCTCCTCGTAGAGTTTCTCCTCACCAGTTGACTTGGAGCTCTTCATCTTCTTCTCCGACTCCCAGTCGGCGAGTGTCTTGTCCTCCATAAAGACGATGTCTCGACTCCTGAATATCTTCTTGTCGACCGGGTCCCATACTCGGTAGCCGAACTCGTCGTCGCCGTAACCGAGGAATATGCATGGCCGGGTCTTCGGATCTAGCTTTCCTCTCCGGTCCTTCGCCACGTGCACGTATGCGAGACACCCGAACACCTTCAGATGCCGGTAGGATACTTCCCTACCGGTCCACACTCTCTGCGGCGTGTCTCCGTCCAAAGGTACTGAGGGTGATCGGTTTATCACATATGTCGCCGTCGACATTGCCTCAGCCCAAAACCCCTTGGGTAATTTCGCATGCGCCAGCATACTCCGAACCCTCTCCATTATGGTCCGGTTCATCCTCTCGGCCAGCCCGTTCAGTTCCGGCGTCTTCGGCACAGTAAACTCGAGTCAGATTCCCTTCGAGCGACAGTACTCCTGGAACTGCCCTCGTTATTCCCCTCCGTTGTCCGCTCGTATCGCTTTCAGCTTCTTGCCGGATTCCCTTTCCACTCTCGCGTGGAGTTCTTTGAAGACGCACAACACTTGGTCCTTTGTCTTCAACGGTGCCGTCCACAGCTTCCGGCTGTGATCATCAATGAATGTTACGAAGTACTGGGCTCCGCCATGTGACTTCGTTTCTACCTGACACACATCAGTGTGCACCAACTCCAATGGTGCGCTACGTCTCGTCGGTGGCCTTGAGTGGAAGGAGGTTCGGTTCTGCTTACCGGCCAGGCAGTCGGTGCACTTCTCCAGGTGCACATGCTTCACCGGAATAAGGTTGTCTTCTGCAAGCCTCTTCATCCCCTTCTCACTCATGTGGCACAGTCTTTTGTGCCACAGCTCACCGGCAGTGTCGGCTGCCACATTCAGCTCTTCCGGACATAACCGGGCGTTCATCAGGTACAGTGTGTTGACCTTCTGGGCCCGAGCCACTATCAAGCTCCCCTTGCTGAACTTCATGACACCGTTCCGGATGCTACCCGTGTGGCCTTCATCATCTAGCCTCCCGGCCGAAATCAGGTTCAGCCGGACCTCCGGAACGTGTTGGACATTCTTCAGCAGCATTTTGCATCCGGTCGGGGTTGTCAACCACACGTCTCCTATGCCGGCAATCCGGCACGTACCTTCGTTTCCCATCCGAACACAGCCATGCTCGCCGGCTGTGTAGGATGAGAAGTATCTTCTCTCCGGGGTCAGGTGGAACGATGCTCCGGAATCGACCACCCAGGTCGTCTCATCGCCGGCAATGTTTAGTTCACCTTCTTCGGTGATGAGCATGATCTCCTCTTCACTTGCCGCGAGTGCCGTCGTTCCTTTCCGGTCCTGTCCTCGCCGATCCGAACCATTCCGGTCCGTGGCTCCCCGGTATGCACCGTTTCTCTCCGGTGACTTCTTCGAATCGGTGTTGTCGGTTCCATTGTCTTTTCGGTAATGCCGACAATTCTTTCGGAAGTGCCCCGGCTTCCCACAGTGGAAGCATGTGGGCCTTCCTCTTGACTGCGACCGGGTCCCCGACTTCTCCCGTCTTTGCGGACTCCGGTTCCATTGTCTTCCCCGATCCGATTCGGTAAACAACATCTTCGGGTCGGAGGCCGGTTCCTTATCTCTCCGACGCGCTTCTTCGTTCAAAATACTTGTCTTTACCGTTTGTAGGGACAAGTTATCTTCGGTGCAGGAGGTGCTGAGAGTCACCACCAAGTTCTCCCAGCTTTCCGGCAATGTACACATCAGGATGATGGCTTGCATTGCATCCTCCAACGGGAACTTGATCGCTGCAAGCTGATTCACGAATCCCATGAACGTGCTTACGTGTTCCACCATACTCTCGCCGTCCCGGTACTTGAGATTCACTATCTTCCTCATCAGGGAGGTCCGGTTCAACGCATTCTTCCTCTCGTAGAGGCCCGACAGCTTCTTCCACATCTCATATGCGTTGGTGTCGTTCGCCACATGTTGTAGGACGCTTACATCGACATATTGTCGGATCGTCGCTACGGCTTTCCGGTTCAGGAGCTTCCACTCCGACTCAAGTACCCCCTTCGGTATTTCCGACCTGTCAATCGGTTCGTACAGGTCCCGAACAATCAGAAGATCCTCCATCTTGATCTTCCAGTCGGCGTAATTCTGTGCATTCAGCACCATCATCCCCGGCTGCCCGCTGCCGCCGCCTTCCATTTTCTGCAACAGTCGCTCTGATACCAGTTTGTAAGGAATAGACGCTTCGATTCACCTTCTTCACTCAGCCACAACCGAGTAATCGCGGATCAATGGAGCAGAAAATAGGAACCACGCAAGAAACAAAAGAAACGCGAGTACACAGGGATTAACGTGGAAAACCCAGACGGGAAAAACCACGGGAGTACAAGACTCCAAACAACGCTATACAGAGAAGTATACAATGACGAGCTCCAAGGCGACGACCTTGAGCTCGCTGTCCTCGCCACAGGCGGCGGAAATACACAGAGGCGTCGTCCTCTTCCTCTCTCGCGCTCTATCTCTCTCCCTCTCACGGCTGCTCCCTCTTCACTCCTCTAAAGTGGAAAAACAGAAAAAAGAGAAGCAACAGTAAAACAGTTTGCCCTAAGTCATATTTATACTTATATGACTTTGGGCTATTTACAACTGTAGCCTCAGGGGCCCATAGCGAACATATTCACGGATATGTCCCTGCATCCGGATCGCTCTCCGGGTACATTCGTCATCCGGTACCGAAACCGGGGTCTTCGTCATCCGGATCCGAAACCGAAACCGGGCTCGTCGGCATTCATCTCCGATATCCGACCATCCCAGACGAAGGGACCGTAATCCCAACAAGGAAGGATATACCAATAGGGGTAATATAGTCTGAGAGGAAAATCTGAAATAGAAAGGTTGTCACAACCATTAGACAATGTGTAGACGTTAGTGTCCTTCAACATGTGGCAAATGATACAAATGCCGACGACTTGTGGCATAAGCTCTCTGGGCTGTATGAAAGGAAAAATGCTCTTAACAAAGATTCCCTGATGAGAAAGTTGGTGAGGCTAAAGTACATAGATGGTGATAGCATTGTGGTGCATATCAGTACTTTCATGGGGTTAGTAAACTAGCTAGCATCAACGAATTCCCATTAGATGATGTGATGTAGGCCTTGTTACTACTGTGTACCCTACCAGACAATTGGGATAATCTAGTAGTGTCACTTAGTGCTTCTTGTCGAGAAGAAAACCTGGCTTTACATGTAGTAAAGACAAGCATTCTGAACGAAGACAAGAAGAAAAGATAAGAGTGCCTTGTCTCAATCGGAAGCGAATGTGGCACAAAACCTTGGTAGAGGAAGAAGTAAACATAGAAGTCCTCAAAATAGAGACAAGTGTCATGCTAGGTCAAAGTCTAGAGGAAAACTTACGTGTTTTTATTATGGGAAACCTGGCCATTTCCAAAAGAATTGGCGACACCTTAAGAAGGACAACGACATTGCTGATGATGTTGAACCCAGAAAAATTTCTGATGAGAAAAACACTTTAGCCATTACAATCAATGAGGAAGAGTTGTTATTCATTTAACATGAACAAGCTAGTGTGGATCTTGTAAATGTTGAGTGGTCTTGGGTAGTTGATTTGGGTGCATCGTTTCACCTAACTCCTAAAAGAGAATGTTTCTCATCTTACGCCGGTGACTATAGCTATGCAAAGATGGGAAACAACAGGTATAGGAAATATGTGCTTGTTAACATCTACTAGCTGTAGGTTAATGTTAAAGGATGTATGCCACGTTTGAGATGTCAAATTGAATCTGATATCGGCTAGACGATTGGATGATGAAGGATACAATGGTGGCTTTCATAATGGTGCATGGAAGTTTAGTAAGGGAAGTCTAATTGTTGCCCGAGCACAAAAACAGAACGCATTGTATGTAATGCATGTAAAGTTGTGCGAGATTAAGCAAATGTAGTGGCCGACTCAGATGGTGAGTTGTGGCATAAAAGGCTCGACGACATGAGCAAAAGGGGAATGCATATCCTTGCTGAAAAGGATCTCCTCCCAAAAGTTAAAGGGATACATCTTGAAAATTGTGTGGACTGCTTGGCTGGAAAGCAGAACATGGCTGCCTTTCACTCTAGGCCTCTCATGAGAAGAGAATGTGCCCTAGAATTGGTCCACACAGATGTGTGCTATGTGGATGCTCCATTGCATCGTGGTGGACAATACTTTGTGACATTTATTGATGATTTCAGTAGAAAGTTGTGGGCTTTCGTGCTGAGGTCTAAAGACCAAGTGTTGTTGGTCTTTAAAGACTGGCAGAAAGAGAATCTGGTCAAAAGGTAAAAGTTGTCCAAACAGATAATGGTGGTGAGTATAGTGGCCAATTCGAGTTGTATTGTAAGACTGAAGGCATCAAACTTGAGTATATAGTGCCGAAGACACCTGAGCTTAATGCCCTGGCAGAGTGGATGAATCAGATCATAATGGAAAGGGTAAGAAGCATGTTGTCACATGCAAAATTGCCGGAATCGTACTAGGCTGACGCAATGTTGACAACTATTTATCTTATAAACAGGTCTCCCTCAATGCCTCTAAAGGGTGATGTCCCACAGAGGGTGTGGATAGGAAGAAATGTCTCTTACCAACACTTAAGAGAAATGATGATCTTTGTGTCAGAGAAAAAACTCCACTAAGTGAGAAATGTGTGCAAAGAATCTTACAAACATTGCCACATGATTCCCCCCTCCTTAGACATTTTGATTGACAAAGTTCAACAATAATTCCCATATACATGGCCTTAGAAGTTAGACCTCAGGTGTATGTTATTCATGAGTAAGTATCTATAACGACTCTAGTGATATGCAATGCATTTGAAGTAAGGACTATTTAAATGAACAAAACTATACATCTTGGATGTGATGTATTGCCTCTTATTTAAGAACTCAATAGTTAGTTAACATTCAAAATGAGAGGAAAATTAGCTCTAAGTTACCAATATCGATAATGCCATTACAGAGTGATCCTTACAAAGCAACAATGTAGCTTATTATTATGTTTTCAAACCTCCAATTGCACGATCTCAAACTAGAATCATGACAACTTTCTACAATAAACTCAACATTGACACATTCTTAGTGAAGTCTTAAATCACAGCCAAAACTCACTAAATTAGACACAAATAATCTTTCTTACATCTTGATCTCTCATCTAGTTTTCCTACAAGGGTTTCCATGCCCATAGAATATGGCACTAAATGGAATGTGCGAGGAGACCTAGCCTTAATTATGAGTGGCCAAATATTCTAACTATATGACAGGACATAAAACCAAACATGTGCCTAACTGTAGATCGATTTCCTTTTTAACCCATTTGGTGAGGCACTCAATTGTCTTATGCCGTTTAGGCTATTTTTGTGAACGTCTTACTTAATGTTTTAGGTGTTTTTACACCTTTTCTATTCACCATATACGGCGTCAAATATTTTTACGCGTCCTTAGACAAGATTTGTCTTGAAAACTACCATTGTAAAGAAATTCCCATAAAATTCAATCCACTGAAAAAGACTTGGTGTAAATATTAATGTACATGTTTCAAATTATAAGATCGAAGACACATTATCCTAGAACAAAATGGCCCATCATCATAATGCAACTCTCCATACACGCCACATGATCTTGGGGATACTAATCACCTCTCAGCCAAAACATTGCCATATATGACTGCCGGATTTATTGCTTTAGAATATGTGTTCCAAATAAATGAGGGAAAGTGATCAAGTTGCACTGCTCAGATTAAACAACTTATGATGTCATGATTTTGGATTTTCTGAAACGAAAAAGTATTTTTCTTTAAATGGCATTTACATTGATACATACATACATACATACATACATACATACATACACACAGGTATATATATATATATATGCAAAGAACAAGAAGAAACTTACACTAATTTAACCATAATCATTAAGTCAGTCATTATGTAAGTTTAATTAGTCCACCACATAGAATCTCATAACATACGCATGATGTCATACATGCGCTCAATTATTGTTGTCATTGTGATAATTATTTGCTAGGGAAATCCTCAACCTTGGAGAAACTGATCATCAATGACAGGATTAGTATTGGACTAGCGAAGCTCAATAATCAAGGGTTTGAATCCCTTTTCTGATTTTTTCTAAATTTATTATTAACGAAGCGACAATTTTGACGAATCTCACCAATTCCGGATCCAATGGTGAGGGGATTAAGGTTTCCAAGATTGATCATGGAGGTGGCAAAATTGGAGGCAAAGAAGCGAGAGTCTTGTGCATAAGAATGAATAAGTTGTCGGGCAATGGGAGGGGTAGAGGAGGAAGACAGGAGAGTCTGGTCAGAAGTGAATAGGCCACGACCACCCAACAAGCTGATGAAGTAGCGATTATCAAATGAAAATGGTGTATACGGGTCCAGGGCTGCTAGATTCTCATCGCCAACACCTTCTTCCACTGGGCATTGCTTTTGGAGACGTCGCGCATACAGTGGGTTCAACCACACATTATTCTGCTCCTCACTATCGTAAAGACGATCACGAAAGAACACACATTTTCCGAATCCAAGTGTGTGGGCACCTAAAGTTTTACGCATACCCACAAGATGTTTACAACGATATAATTTACTAATATGTAATGTCCTAGGCTTGTGGGGATGTAGCAATAATTGTTGTTCACGTTATACTTCTTACCAGAGAGTGTAATCAAGTCTTGCAATGAGAGGCCATGTGCTTGGAAACTGGCTAAAAGTGTGTCGATGTCTGATGATGGTGAGGGGAGTCCATCATTTGCCTCATCGAATCCAGCTCCCCTCGAATCCTGTCGTCCCAAAAGCACATCCCAACTTGGTCCTCCTGTCTACAATACAAATTTATTTTCTTCTTATGAATCAGGTCCACTGGAAGGTTTAATAGCAATTCGAGCATATGCCATGATACATACATATGTGGATTGTTACTCTTAAAAGGTCAGCTCTACACTCCTATGTTCTCCCCTTGCATTGTCACACTTTTATTTATTTATTTATTTCTGTGCTTCATGTTAAAATGGGTTCACAAGTACTTACTTAATGAAGGTTTAAATCTAAGGCAAGATGCGTTCTACCCTTGCATATTTGGATCCTGATGGGTTGCAAGTCACAATATCCTCTTCTTTAATTGCTCTCTAGTCTATTTATACCCCCAAAGATGTGTGCTTATTGTCGTCATATGATCTGTACTTTATCTCATCACTATGCAAAATATATATTAGAAGTGATGACATATTAGAATGAATCTCACCAAGACAACTCCATCTCGAGCAGCGAGCACCAGAATGTCGGCGCATGAGACGATGCCCGGGCATGCTGCCTCCACATTGGCCTTTATCACATCTATCACATTATACCCCCTCACCGAGTTGAAGTTTGGGCCTGCATTTTTCTCACTCTTAATACTCGGGCTATCATCCAATAGAATGGACGCATCACAACCCTACAATCCAGCAAAAGAGTCAGGCTCAAAAGATCTGTTTAACCTAAGGTGTCAATGATGGTTAGCAAACATTCGTCAAATTATATACTTGCACGAAACAATCATGGAAGAATAAGCGAAGGATTGATGCAGGCATCCTAGGGTCCTGGTTCACTGCTTGACGCATCGAATTGAATACAATGGATTTCAGGCTTGGGCAAGAAACATCATAGAAAGCAGGTTGTAGCCCACTTGCAGTTGTACTACTAGAGGAGATCGCGACGTTAAGAAATAACAGGAGGATCATGATCAAAGTTATGTAACATTGTGTCTTCATCTTCAGTACTGATCAAGCTCCAGTATGTTAATGATTCACACCCTGTTCTCTGACGATGTTTTATACTTATCATGTTACTGCAGATCCCCCCTAATGCCCTTAGGCATCTTGGATATTAATCTAGTACATAAATGGATCCACTTCAAATACTGAACGCAATGCCATGGCCCATGATCTATTCCTCCTCTTTTTTAAAGGTGCTTTAATGTTAATTGACTTGACCCACTTATAGCTATTACGTAGATACACACACATACACACATTGCGGATCAATATTGCATTATCATCACTCTTGGCGGACAACTGGAGTTTTAATGGATTGAAGAATAATTACCACTGATGATTCCTATTTATGGAATATTCAACTTTGTATTACTTACAGTGTCTCCAGTTGTATATTACATAGCAGCAGACTATTGATTCAACAATATAGATATAAAAAGCAATTTACATGTCAACAAAATAGACAGGAATATCATATGGTATAGACCAGCGATATTATGCATGTTAAAATAAACCTCAAGATATTCACTATGTGTGGTTTTCACTACTTAAAAAGCGCCTATCAAACAGTACTTGGACGTATCCGATAGCAGTCTAAGATAGATTGTAAGAATCTGCAGATCATATATTTACGGATTAAATAGTAGAGGAAAATTAAAACTAGTTGATCAGCATGGGCCAACAGAGCATAAAGAATAGATCCTAGTTCAGTGGAGGCTTGACAAAGGACCCCCCCACCCCCAAAAATAAACCACCAAAATATTACAAGTTCATAATGATGGTCATCTTCTTTTGGGATACGTGAGTTGTCCACAAAGTATAGGGTAAAACTATTTCGTTACAATCCATACATTTCTGTGCGTGTGTAGCTGCAAGTCACTATGTAGGTCCATGGATTACACACAAAAAAGCATACATATCCTGGGTGGGTTCGAAGTGGATTTATACACCAACCAACCCATTAGGGAGCCAATGTAGTGTTTTCTTTCCTGAGCAGTGAATCATTTTCAGCCAGGCCTTGTAGGCACGTAATGTATAGACGTATACTCTACATCCATTTCCCAAGCTCATACATGCATTAAAACAAGCAAGTACTGCTCTGTCTATACCTACATCGACCTTCACGTTTATTTGTTCATTTTGATGTATGGTATCCATGCGATAAACATTAAGAAAGTATGGCTGAACTATAATGTGGTGACACGGTACAGGAGATGGTTATGTGTGAATTAAAGTCATGTGTGAGAAAGACGATTGTGATTACTTGATGGCTCATATATTTGAGACACATGCCTTCATCATGATAAGTGTAGAATATTGTTATGTGCTTGTGCACGATGGATTATATTAGAGCAAAGATGTGGGAATTATTGCGATGCTGCCATGATGGATTATTAAAAGTTGCGATGCAAAAGAATTTTGCCATTTATTTACATTCTTTTTGAAAAAGACACTAAAATCATTTTCATAAATTGTTGGGTTTATATGAATACTCAATTATTTTGTCAATAACTAGTGGGTAATGAGCAAGTTGCAACCGAAGTGAATATGCAAATCATAAAACGGTTAGGGGAACCGACTCTAGATAAAATAAAAATGATAGTACATCCTCTCTTGACATGCACACCACCCAAAAATATCAGTGAGTGAATAGACTAGAAGAAAAAGGGCCATGACTAGAATGACTCTCACTTTAGAAGGGACAATATAGTTTATATTTAACCCTAGGCGGGTCGTTGCCTCTATGTGGAGAATCAACATTTATCATGGGCTACCAACCCTAAATTATGTTAAGAAAGAAATGATGTCGACTTCCATGAATTGCAATATCCCCTGAACACACAGAGAAAGAAGCGATGTCCTACATAAACCACAACCATTTCAAGAAAACGGCACATAGGTCAATTCCTTCATTTATTACTGGAAGGTGGTGGCACAAAGAGGAGCATGATTCATAGTAAAAATGATGGGATATAGTGCACTTGAGCTCGTATGGATGAAAGGAAGAGGGGATAAGGCCCCATCAAATAAAAACCTTGCCTTCTTATTCATAAAATAAATACATAAGTTGTGAGAGGGTTTAGGGGGCTCATTTTCACATTTTGTGCATATTATTTTTCCAATATACTATGAAATGCACATAAGAGGAATCCAAACCAACTTGCTTAGCTTAGCTTCTTACTTATCGTTCAATTTATTGAAGATATGAAGGTACTCATTTTGACTTGGCCTAGCTACATGCGCGCCCAAAAGGGTGTGCTAAACGGGGTGGTGTGCTAAAAGGGTGGGGTGATAAAAGGCATGCACTTGCATGAAAGGGACACCACATTTCCCCCCTGAGAAAAACAAGGAGTTTTACGACATGGGGAAAGGAGGGGTGCTAGAAGATAGGCTTGGGGTAGCATAGGGTTGGATACGGGCAATATGGGCGGAGGTGAATCGGCCGTTGGAATCTCGTCGGAGCAAGTAAGTAGTGGATTTGATGGTGCGAACTACGGTGAACGGGCCGATCCATTGGTGCATGAGGGATTCGTTGAGACCGCGGCACCGAACCGGGAAGTAAACAAGGACTTTGGTTCCATCAACATAAGTCGGGGTAATTTGACCCACATCTTAGTGCCACTTCTGGTGTTGTTGTGCGACTTGTAGATTTCGGGAGCTGGCTTGTCGAAGGAGGGGGAGCATTTGTTGGAGATAGAGCCTCCAAGTGGCACTATCCATGTTGGCAAGTTTGGAATGGATGTCAATGGACGATTCTGGTGGGAGCCAAGGATCACATCATAGCGTGCTCGAAAAGGGTTGATCCGCGTTTACGTCTATACGGATGTATTGTAGGCGTGGGTGACGAAAGACAAGATTTGGTCCTAGGATTTGTGGCATGGATCGATGTAAGCGGAAATCTCCTGCTTGAGGGTCTTCTTGAGGCGTTCGGTGAGGCCATTTGTTTGCGGATGGTACGGGGACGTAAACACTTGTTGGACACCTAGTTGAGTTGCAATAGCGTAGAGGACATCCCCATGGAGTTGGTGGCCCTGATCAGATAAGAGTTGGATAGGGAAACTGTTGTCCGCCGGAACTGTAACAGCCGGACATAGCACATGTAGAATAGAGTATTATATTAGGAGTGTTAAAGTGACTCGTGTAATGGTTGTACGCATGGAGTGTAACCGATTAGAAGCCCTGTGTATATAAAGGGCGAGAGACCATTGTAAAGAGCTAGCGTATTATGAGAATGTCGTTTTAATATAGTTATCTTCTCTGATCTTGGTGTTCTGTCTATTGGCCTATTGGTCTCTTGTTTCCATGTCTCGTTCTCTGTACAAGACTGTATTGCAGTAACCACAAGGTAAGTACGCATTAGGTGCTATGCCCCATAGAGGTTAGGTTGTAGTTGTCTTCCCCTTACGACCTACCGATCACGCATCCCTATTCTCTTGCACCACATTCACCTTGTAAGCTACCCCGAAGAACTGAGGGTGGCCTATGTTCCTAATCGGTAACAGAAACCATGCTCAAAAATTACCTTCTACAAAAGTTGGGAGGCAATTGTTGGCGTAGTGACGTTAGGGATGGCAACAATTTCAACCCATCTGGTGAGGTATTCTGTTATGACCAGGATATACTTGTTGCCCCTCGAGATTTCGGGAAAAGGTCCCATGAAATTCCATCCGACAAGCTCAAAAGATGACGTGACGGTGATGGGTTGGAGCGTTCCAGCGGGCTTGCCCGCAGGTTTGATGTGTTGACACAAAGCACATTGTTTGATGTAAGTAGAGATAGAGTGTCGCATGTTGGGCCAGTAATACTTGAGGCGTAATTTTTTGAGAACCTTGTGGAGACCCAGATGGTCCGACAATGGGTGGTCATGATAAAATTGGAGATATGTTTGTTGTAGGGCATGAGGGATGTAGAGACGAGGCTCGTGATGTGCCTAAATGAAGAACACCAAGTTATTACAGATCATAAACCTCCATTGTGAGGGAAACGGTTGAAGGGAGCGCAACTGATGGGTTATCTCTTGGATGACGGGGTTGTGTTGCTGAAGTGTAGTGAGTTGTGGCAATGGCAGCGGACGATCAGATGTCTTGGGGAGAAATTGGAGAGCTTGGAAGTCGGCCCGAGAGGGACTATCAACGACCAATTTGGTTACACCATTCTGATAGGAGAGGGTAAACTGATAAACTTGGAGTGCTAGGGTCCATCACAATAAGCGGCATGAGGGGTGAGGTCGATGCATAAGAGAAAGCAAGGGCTCATGATCAGTTTCAACCGTCACCTGTCCACCATGAAGGTATGGGTGAAGACGTTGGAAAGATGAGACCATCACAAGTAGTTCCTTCTCGGTGGTTGAGTAGTTGCGTTCAGCCCACGTGAGAGTGCGGCTAATGAAGGCGACCGCCTTTTCTTGCCTGTGGCAATCGGCTTGTAGGAGTACAGCTCCTAACCCATGGTTTGATGCGAATGTCTGCAATGTGAACGATAGGTCAAAGTTAGGATGGGCTAGCAACCCCAATTCTTGGACCATGGTTTTCAGGCGACGAAAGCTATCTTCGCAAGCAGGATATCAAATGAATGACACACCTTTTTTCAAGAGTGGCAGAGGGGAAAAGTGACCAAGGCGAGGTTTGGAATGAAGTGAAGGGAAAAGGTGATCATGCCCAAAAAATGTTGCAATGATTTTATTGAGGTGGGGCGAGGGTAGTCGATGATGGCAACTACCTTTGTAGGGTCCATACGGATTCCGTCGCCAGAGATGATGAAGCCGAGAAAACGGAGGCTGGTGCTTCTCCATCAATACTACTTCCATTGGAGTTGCAAGTTATGCTTAATTATGCAAGTGAGGACTTCAACGAGAGTTTGTAGATGGTCCTCCCAAGTGGCCGTGTGGATAAGGATGTCATCGAGATAAACGAGGACACCTTTGCTGATAAGGGTGGCGAAGATGGAGTTTTCCATGCGTTGGAATGTGTTGCCAGCATCAGACAGGCCGAACGACATGCGAGTGAACTAGAACAGGTCGCGGCATGTGCAGAATGCGGTCTTGTGGGCGTTAGAAGCTTTTAGGGGGATTTGCCAATATCCCGAGGCTAAGTCAAGGGAGGTGAAATAACGAGAGCCACAGAGCTGATCCAATAGGTCATCCACGGGAGGTAGTGGGTAGAGGTCATGGATAGTCACTTTGTTGAGAGGCCTGAAGTCTATGCAAAAGTGGAAGGTGCCATCATCCTTCCTGACGATGTGGGGTTCCGAAACCCAATTGTTGGTGGAAGGAATGATAATACTTTTGGCAGGCATGTCGGTGATGGCAACATCGATGTGATCATGGTCGAGAGGGGGAACACTTGCGGGTTGCCATGTGGATCGGAGTGGCTTCCCCGGTACGAATGGCATATTGTACTAGGAAAGAGACATTAGGAGCATGCGTGGGTTGGAGGGTTAGTGATGGAAAACAAGCTAATAATTGACGGATGGAGACCAATCGCTCTAGTGGATTGAAGGCCACTTGGACTTGGCTAAGGTCGGGGACAAGGGAGCGATCGTGTAGGAGGGGGATAGGGGGAGCATGTGGGACAAGAAGTTTGTGTGCATCGAAATCAATCCCAATGCGATGATTGAGGAACCAATCGCAACCTACGGTGAGGGGGAAGAGTTGGTGTGGCAAGACATAAAAGTGGTGTAAGAAGGTGAAAGTGCCTAAGGTGAAGGTGCAATGGGCTTGTGTGTGAGAGTGGTATAGATGTTGGTGATCACCAAAAAGAGCTTGGATGGAAGGAGCAATGGATGTGGGGAGGCTTATGTCACAGACAAGTAGACGAGGTTCAATACTATGAGAGTGAGAGAGAGATCATAGACAAGATAATAAGAAAGAGAGAGAGAAAGTAGTCAAGAGAACAAGAGTTGAATTATGATTCCGTAACTGGTGTTGAATCCCTTAAAAGGAACCCAAGAGGTTACAAGTATTTATACTGTGAGTTGAAGTACATGCATTAGAATATTCTTGAGAATATTTTGGAGAATATTCTAGAACCCTCTAGAACCTTCTAGTTCTAGAACTTTCAAAAAACTCCTAGAATGTGAATAGATAATCAATGAAGATATACATAACATGACTATGTACTTGGATCTGTTGGTTACAATATAACACTTGACTATAATACAAGAGGTTAAGAGTTCAAATCTTGACATAACTGTTTTCATGTCTCTAATAGCCTGGTGAATTAAGGCGATGCTAATGGAAGAGATACTACTACCAGAGTCTAACAAGATGGTGTGGGTGGAGTGATTGGTCATGGTGAGAGCAGTGCAGTCCTGTGACTTGGAAGAGGCAGACGCTTGGATGTGGGGAGCTGGCTCTTCCGTTAGCACCTTGGAGGTTAGTGTCCCGGAAGCTCAGCCAACGATGCCACGTCAGCCATGGTTATTTAGACTTGTTGCTTGTGAGACCATTGTTGCAATTTCTGATAGTGACGTAAGACATGGCCATAATTGTGGTAGTAGAAACACTTCGGGCGCCCTTGGCCATCGCGATGGGGAAGGTTGCGGCGAGCCTACAAATTGCACGTTTTGGAAATCAATGTCCATGGGGGCCGCTCCCTAGTACTGGGCTCGTAGGTTGGTCGATGATGGATGGGGCGAATGTGGTTGGGAGTCGGATAATATACAAGCTTCGATGCGTTGGGAAATGAGGATGGCATCGTTGAATGTCTTGGGACCTTGGTCCCGAGTGTGGCGAGTGATGTCATGGCGCAAACGGGGTAATAAGAAGAAAAGTTTCACATGCTCGGGCATGGTAGGATCAACGTGAAGGAGGAGTTGATTGAGGCTAACACCAAAGTGGCCCACAAGTTCGTGTGCTTGTTGTTTCAACGTTTCAAGTTGTTGCAATGCCGTTTGGGCTGAATTTTGATGGATGAAGTTTTGCACGAGGAGATCCCAGAGGATCACCTAGTTCTTTGTCAGTTCACTTGATTGTTGTACGTACCATGTGACGACGACATTTTCGAGCAGGGTACGAACTTCCAAAGCTTTGCGCTCGTCAGACCATTGATCGTAACTGGAGATCATCTCAAAGTGGTCCAACCAAGCTAAGACATCCTCAGAAGGCAAGCCAGAGAAGGACTTCGGGCGGACCTTGGAATCTGGCCGATCTTGAGCACGGTCGTTGTGAGTGGAGAGGAAGGAAAGCATAGCTTGATTTGTTTGGTTGATTTGAAGCATGGCATTGGAGAGGACTTGTAGGAGCTGCTCCATTTGGAAAGGGGGTGGCCGTTGATGAGGTTGTGGGAACTCAGGCTACATAGGGGTATCACTTCGGAGGCGGCGGGAGGGAATTGGGAGGCCATGAACGAGGTGGTAATGGCTAAAATTTTACCCCGCTTCTCCACCAATTATGTGAAATGCACATAAGAGGAATCCAAACTAGCTTCGTTGGCTTCTTACTTATCGTTCAATTTATAGAAGATACAAAGGTACCCATTTTGGGTTGGCCTAGCTACATGCGTGCCCAAAAGGGTGTGCTAAAAGGGTGGGGTCATAAAAGGCATGCACTTGCATGAAAGGGACACCACAATACGAAAACTCTATTTTTGTTTTTGCAGATCATTAGAATCTATATGAGTAGAAAAAATGTAAAATAAGAAATTAGAACTAGACTAGATTATCCTTCTACTAGATGATTTTGGAGTGTCCATAGGTAGCCCAAAACCAATAGTTACAATTATCATTCACAACAAAGGAACCAAGCACCAGAAATAAACAAGAATGGATAAAGGGCAAATAAGACCTGCCCAAGGTAATAATAATAATACCAATTACAAATGGAGATATATACAAGCATACATTATTATATATTCAAACACAAAAGTGTAAATTAAAGAAGGAATAATGATAGGGAATGTCAATATGAAATCATACCAATGAAACAAATGCATAAAGGAACGTTAGGAAGAATGAATAAAGTGTAGGCACAAAAGCCAAATATTAAATTAACAAATAGACACAAACGAAACCACATGATGTTTTGTTGGAACTAATGTGATTGTGCTAGTAGATTAGATAATGAACAAACTCATGTTCATGAAGGCAAAACTCATGTCCATGAGTTAGATTACAAATTTCAACAAGTCATGTCAAGATGGATAGGGTGTAAAGTGACCCCACATGGTCTTGTATATATTCAATGGAGATCTACAAGATTTATAGTTTGAAACAAGAGGGTAGAAAAAGGAACAAATTGTTAGGAAACCAAAACTCCTTTTAAGAGAGTTCAAGAAACACCATGATCCAACCTCAAGTGCAAAAGAAGCATCAATATCTGCCTACAAGAATCCCATGAAAAGCTAGAAAAGACAAGACAAGGATGTATTCGCTAGGGGTATTTAGCACATCCATAACCATACCTAGCCATAGGAGGATGGGATGATTTATGAATATGGTGGATCCCCATCCCATTACCTAGAGGACCGTGGGTAACAAGGAAAACACTATTGAACACTAAAATTTGACATTAAGGTACCACTAGCCTTAAATGGTGACTTTGAAATGGGACCAATGCTAGAAAAAAGGACCCCGGCCTTTCTTGGATCCAAGACTAGGAGAGTAGGGAGGTATGGAGCCAGTCCAAGATGAAACTCCTAGAGAACCCAAGTAGTCACTGCAACAAAACAAAAGAGTGTGTTGTTGTGTAAGACGTGTCTTACTATGTCACGAGTAAGAAGAGTTGCTCTTTTAATGATAAAACTCATTTGTACTAACAAAACGAAGGTACGGCTATACCTGTAATCTAAAAAGGAGACGGAGGGGAGGAGGCCATACAAACCTATGTAGAAGCGCAAGTGTGTAAAGAGATTTTGGAGGACTTACATATTAGTGCAATATAATTGCGGAGGACATCCCGTCCTTTACTACTTATAAACTAGATACGCCTCCTTTTCCTTTACTTATTATACCAGCTAGCCTTGGAGTTTATAAATTGAGTATGGAAATGCAAGCAGGCTGTAGCTCATGTGATCATCAACATGAGGAGGTAAATAAGGGGTATTACTACTGAATCATAATCGTTATTACAATCATGCGAGAAGCGTACAACAATTTAAATAGCAAAGCAAGCAAAAAGCAAAGAAGAGAAAAAGAGGGGCAAGCCCAACCAAGCCATAGAGAGGCCAAAAAGCATGTGTAATGTAGAGAATAAACAACCTCCATCCTTCATGGTAGCTTGCTGGGTTGAACATGGAAATGTGGATCATTGAGGTCTGAGTACCATTCTAACATAGTGTCTTACAAAACTACTGTTGACAGAGGAGGATGCTTACTCCTTCCACGGAGGTCTATACATGATTGTGTCTAAGGCATCCATCCTGTGAGCTTTGTATGCGATGCGAGAATATGGTAGTCGAGGTATATGTTCTAGAGGAAATAGTAAGAAGGAGTAGGATGGGTGAGATCTCCTCTAGATCTTACGATTTCATGGGTTACGTGATTAATGATTAAAGGTAGTAATAGGACCATCACAATGGTCAGGTCTCTCGATTTATTATATCACGATTGAAGCTCACAAAGAAACCCAACACTCAAACCTTGTCAAGTGTGGCTTCCCCTTGTGAGGATTAAACGAGAGATAGATAGATAGATTATATTATCATCTTCGGAGGTTAAATATGACCTATGTGACAAAAAATATTACATTTCACATGATATGTGTGAAAGTGAGTAACAACTCTCGATATTCAAGAACTTTACCAATGAATGTTGCAATCGAGAGTGCACATTATGGTTATGAGAGAAATTTGTGCATGGATTGGGCTTGGTCAAACAAGTGAGGAAGTGTGAAAAAGGAGACACGAGAAATATAAGATAGATAGGAAAATAAAATACTCAACATGTATATTGACAAGGAGTAGATAATAACAAGTACAAAGATAATAACATTACATGGAAGAATAGCCGCTGCTTACAAAGTAGGAGGGTGCTTTATATAAGGTCACCCACTCACGAAACCACTCACTCACTCTCTAGCAACTATAGAAGGTCATGTGTCATGGGGAATGTGGAACTCATTAGTTATGTGTCATAAAATATGATTCTATGACACATAGTTAATGTTATAAAGTAGTGGTGACCTTTGACCTTTGAGTGTAGATACATTCTCAAAAAAGATGACATGTTCACACACTAGACTTAGGTTGAGTTTGATTCTCAACGTGCCTCTTCAAGCTCAATGATGTCATGACTGAGTTAATTGTCAGGTCGACTATCACTCCCCCTCAAGCTCAGCAAGCCATTGGTCGAAAGGCCAAGCTTGGTTGAAATTTGCCAAAGCTTGTCAGTCCCCAAAGCTTTCGTGAATATGTTGGTTGTTTGAAGATTGGTATGGATATGTTGAAGGTCGACATCCTTGCAATGATATGTTCCTCGATGAAGTGGTAGTGCACCTCGATGTGCTTTGTCCGAGCATGGAATACTGGGTTTCGAGCCAAGTGGATGTTGTTGCTAAGATTGTCACAGTAGATCAAGATGGGGTCGTTGATGGAGATGCCAAGGTCTTTCAAAATTTGCTTAAGCCAACCAGCTTAAGATGAAGCCATGGTCGCGCCCCTATATTTGGCCGCTGTGATCGAAAGTGTGACGGTCAGTTGCTTCTTGCTACTGAAGGAGATGGCTCCACTACCGAGAGAGAAGTCGAACCCTGAAATCGATCATCGCTTGGCTTTGAAGCCGACCCAATCAGCATCCCTGTAACCTTTAAGTTGAATTGTTGTGGTTGATTTGTAGAGGATGCCATAATCCATCGTCCCACTTACATACCTAACTAGTCGCTTAGCATAGTCCAAATGGATGTCGTGAGGTGTTTGCATGATTTGGTTAAGGAGGCCAACTGGATAACTGAGGTCTAGTCGAGTAATGGAGAGGTAGATTAGGCTTCCAACTAGCTGACGATAGTGAGTTAGCTCACACTCTTCTATGCTAGAGTCAGCATCTACCTTCAAGTATTGATCGATAGGGGTTGCCACATATTTGCACTAAATCATCCCGAACTTGTATAACAAGTTGAGGATGTTGTGTCATTGGGAGATCATGATCCTGACTAGTGTCAGAAGTACTTCTATGCCAAGGAAGTAATGGAGCTCCTGCATGTCTTTGATTTCAAATTCACTGGATAGGAGAACCTTGCCCTTGTTGATGTCGACTAGCTCTTCATCTCCAATGACAAGATCATCCACATAGAGGATGATCAAAATTGGACTTTCAGAATCGCTTCTTACATAGAGAGAGTTGTCTAATTTTGACATTCTGAAGCCCATTTGAAGAAGATATGGTGTTATCTTTACATGCCAAGCACATGGTGCTTGGTTAAGGCCATAAAACAACTTCTTGAGTCCTTAGACTGTGGCAAAATGGTTGGTTGATTCGAAACTGGGTGGTTGGATCATGAAAACATCTTCTTCTAATTCTCCTTGAAGAAAGGCGTTCTTTACCTCCATCTAGTGGAGGTGCCACCCTTTTGCCGCTACAAGTGCAATCACAATTCGAATAGTCGTCATCTTCGCCAGTGGGGCAAAGGTCTCCTCATAGTCGACTCCGTGTGTATGTGTGTAACCTTTTGCTACAAGTCAAGATTTGTAGTGTTTGATGGAGCCGTCTCCATTATACTTCACTTTGTATATCCATCTGTAGCCGATTGCCTTCTTGTGAGGTGAGTAGGGGACAAGATCCCATATCGCGTACTTACTAAGCCTTCATCATAAAGGCATAATGATATGTCATGTAGTCATTATAACCGAATTGGTTGACCGGATTCTTCTTACAGGTGGAGTGTCATGGTCATTCATTGGCTATGGCAATGACTTTCTTTACATGAAGTGTCCTCATCATAGGCACAACAAAGCCACTGAGCTCACTGTCGAGTGCGTGAGTCAATTCATTGTCGTCATATTGATCGTCTTCATATTCCGTCATTTTTCCCTTTCCTTTGTCTGATTTCAAACTTGACTGTGACATGCTTTGCTCGCTTGGAGGCTCTTGAGGTCCACTCAGCCTGGTTGTGATTGGACTTTCTTCAGGTATCGACCTTAGCTGATCATTGTCTTCTGTGTTGTCAAGGTTGTTTGTAAATGGTTTGGGAGTAGTCGGCTCAAGTTCGTACCATGATGCCAACTTGTCAAAGTATATATCCTGACTTACGTGAACCTTCCGAGTAGAGGGGTTGAAGCATTTGTACCCCTTTTCTCCGATGAGTACCCTGCGAGGATACATTTCTCCAACTTGGGATGTAGTTTTTGTTGCTTTTTGTTGGGAATGTGCACATATGCAATAGAGTTGAATATCCTAACATGGGATAGGTCCGGCTTTCTTCCGTAATATTTCTCCTGAGGGGTTACATCATGCACTCCGGATGTTGTGCCCCGGTTCACGAGGTAGCCGACAATATTTGCTGTTTTAGCCTAGTATGATTTTGGTAGATTCTTTTTGTTCATCATTGCCCTTGCTACTTTGAGGATGTGCCGATTTTTGCATTCAGCCACTCCGTTCTTTTGCAATGTGTGTCGACATGTAAAATCTCCTCCAATTCCTTCTTTCCGGAGAGAAGCCAAAAATTTGTTGAAGAGGTACTGTTTTCCTCAATCATACCGAAGGTATCTAACAAATTGACACGTTTCCTTTCGACTCCACTTTTGAATATTTGGAAGTGTGCAAAAACTTCACTCTTCTACCTCATGGGAAGATCCAGGTGTGCCTGAGAAGTTGTCGATAAAGGTAACATAGTATCAACATCCTCCGAATGTTGCCGTCTGAGTAGGTCTCCACAGATCTGAGTGGATTATGTTCAATAGCCCTTTACTCATGTTCGTCTATTTTGGGAATGGGTGCCGATGTTGCTTGATGAATTGGCAAGCTTCACATACTCCATTGATTTCCTTTTCTTTAAATGTAGGGAGTCTAATGAGAACTCCTTTTGATTTCATCCCCTTGAGCTTTTGGATGTTGATGTGGCCGATTCTTTTGTGCCACAACAATGACAGCGTCGGCTTTATGGCCTTTTGCAAACATGGTTGATTTTACCTTGTTCGACTTGAGGATAAAAATTCGGCCTTCCCTTCGACTATGAGCGATGAGTCAGTCTTCCTTTTTAATGAAGTAACCACCTTCATTGAATCGGACTTGCATGCCTTGCTCCAAAATTTGGCCGAACGAGACCAAATTCTTCGTTATGGTCAATACATGCAAGATGTTTTTGATACAATTTTGTTCGTCGTCTTTCCCGAATGGGACACTACCGACATGGCGAATGGACTTGCATGCCTTCCTCCAAATTTTGGACGACTGAGACCAAATTCTTTGCTATGGTCGGTACATGCAAGACATTTTTGATACAATTTTGTTCGCCGTCTTTCCTGAATGGGACACTGCTGACATGCCGAATGGGGTGAGTGGTATCATCTCTAGTCTCGACATAGCCGGGTCGATCCGGCTCTCGTAGGTTTCAGAACCATTCTTGATGAGAAATCATATGGTTTGATGCGCCAGAGTCAAAAAACCATACGTCTTCTGAATTAGAGGTGTTGGTTGGGCCAGATGCCACTATAGAGTTCGCTCTATGTCTCATTATGAACAATTCACCATAGTCATCATATTTGGAGTTGGTGGCATAATTGTTGAGTTGCCGACTTGGAGAAGCTAACACACTCTTCTTCTTTCGACACTCCTCTTCATGGTGGCCAAATTTGCCACAAGACCCACATTTGATGGGGTTGTTTTGTCAGCTTGGTCTGGCATGGAAGCTCCCCCTTCTTTCGAATGTACCTCATTTGTTTCAACTTTCTTGGCGAAATTTGGAGTTGTTTTCATTGGTCGAACCTTGTCCACCTTGTCCATGGGCAAAATCGACCTCTTCTTGCATGACCGCATCCTCTTTTTCCGTCTAAGTGTGTGCTAGAGTATGTGGCCTTCCGAGGTATTGCTCTTGGTTCAAACATGGTTTTCTTCAACTAACGAAATTGATTGAAGATCGAAGAAAGAGGGAGGATTCTCTCTTGCTAGGATAATGGTTCTCATCAGGCCGAACTGAGGTGCAATGTTGGCTAGGCATATTTGCACCATCTCATCATCCTCCACATTGACACTTATTGAGCTGAGTGAATCACAAAGCTCATTGATCTTCAAGGTGTAGCTTGTGATGGACATTGTTCAACTCTTGGCGGAGTTGAAGCTTGCATGTGGCTGTGTTGGCCATGCAAATTTTCTTGAGAGTCTCCGACGCTTCCTTTGGCATTTTAGCTTCTCAAATGTAGCCGAGTATGTGATCATGGACATTGTGACCAAGCAATATGTTACTCAACTCATTAGTTGCTCCCACGTTGAGTATTCAGCGTCCTTTGGGTCGGGTTTTTTTTCTTGTGCTCCATGAATGTAGCCCCAATAGCCTTGTCTGACAACGTATTAGTGTATCTAGTATTCCCAAGATGCAAAATTGTTTCGATCCAACTACTCGTTGGGAAGAGAGCTACCTATTCAAGTACTCATGATGGTTGATGTAGATTTCCCTCTTCTTTTTCTTCTCTCTTTGACACGAACTATGTAGTGGTACTATGATAGCGATGAGCCGGTTCTTCTTGAATCATCAGCGTAGAACACAACACACAAGGATGGGCTAGATCGAGCTACCATATCACTCTAATACCATGTAAAGAATCGAGTGTGATTCAATGCAGTGAAATAGATTAGAGATGTGTGTTATGTGTGTGTGAAAGCGGAGAGAGGAGAGACATAAGATAGATAGGAAAATAGAATACTCAAGATGTATATTAACAAGGAGTAGAGAATAGCAAGTACAAAGATAATGGCATTACATGGAAGAAATTAGCTGACGCTTACAAAGTAGGAGGAGGGTTCTTTATATAATGTCACCCTCTCACTAAACCACCTACTCACTTTCTAGCAACAATAGAAGCTCATGTGTCATGGGGAATGTGGAGCTCATTAGTTATGTGTCATAGAATATGATTCTATGACACATAATTAATATTAAAACGTAGTGGTGACCTTTGACCTTTGAATGTAGATACATTCTCAAAAAAGATGTGTTCACACACTACACTTAGGTTCAATTTGACTCTCAATAGTATCAAAGTGTCATATTGAGACTCTCGAACTTGTTTAGGGAAACATCTATATAGTCGACCACTCTCATCATTTGTGGCCCAACGTCCTTTCTCACATCGCAATCCATGAGAGCCAAGTCACATGGAAGCAATGGTTTGAATGGAAGACAATAGGATGGGCTCTAACATGTATCAAATGTGTATGGTTTCCCCGTTCTGTGAAGAATATGGTTTTGTAGTTAGGTGCAATATGTGTAGTATAATGTGTGAAGCGTGAGCCTCCACATTTTTCCCATGTCATGATATAATGACATTGGCAAAAGGCCTCATTTACAGAGGAATCTAGTGATGCATCATGAAGAAAATGTTGTTGCATCCCTTCTACCAAACCACTTTTTCATATCTTGCACCTAACCGGAACACAAAATTTGGCTTTTATGTGTCTTTTGGATCTTTTTGCTTGCTTACCATGCAATTCTAGGAAGTTGATGCGAGGGAATTTTTTGAACCTTAAGAATGTATTTAACAACCATTTCCATGTCCATGATCTCAATGGGAAGTCATCTTGTCTAATGGAGGAGGATGTATGACATTTGTTTCTTAACTTGTAGAAACTTTGTAAGAAAATGTTTTTGGACATTTTCAAACACTTTCCAAGTAGATTTGGGGATGTGACCACCCCATAGAGAAGCACTGGTGTCACGAAAGTGTCAAAATAGTATTTCTTGAGGACCCACTACTTAATATCTCCATGATTGCATGTGTTCTCAAATGCATAATATGCTCACTTTCCCGCCTCTAAGTGGCGTGTAGCATATTCATTCCATCTATGATTTGAAAGATCAAGGTATTTGAAGCTTTCCACACAATCAAGTGGTTCATTATTGTACGTTGTAGAAGAATACGTGTGCGGAAGCGTATGCGAAACACAGAGTATACAGTTTGGAGAACTCAGAAAACACAGAGATGGAGATGGAGAGGGAGAGGCAGAGAGAGCAAACAACTTAGTTCTATTTCAAAATAATGACACTTTGTACATACTTCGTGCTCAGTGAGCACCTTTTATACAAGACCTGACTATCGAGCTGACACAAGTACTGACAGTACTTGACGCTAAAAAATGAGCCGCTACACTTACTCCCAAAATTATTCCTTTCAAGGAATATCTCTCTAACGGCGTATTCGAATCGAACGCTTCCAATTCAATTCAGTTGTCATCCGAATTGGCTGTCTCCAATTCGTCTCCTGTCTTTAGGCCTTTGACTACATCAGACCATGTCTTGGTCTTGGCCTTTACGCCCTTCTTGGCTGTCCTCGGCTCTTCCCTACGATTGCGGCCCTTGCTTTCTTCTTCGGCTTCTTGAGCTGGTCCGAAATCGAATTCTTCATCCGATTCCTCATCACGGTCACTTCCGCCGTGATGAACACCTCCACTCCTCTCATGCTGTTGTTCCTCTTCTTCCTTTCTCGCCCTCAAGTTCGGTGTGTCGAGGTGACGCAACCCAAGCCCACTTGAGAAATGTCATAATTTGTCAAGACCAAGGTCAAGTTTGGTGTGTCGAGTTGACGCAACCCAAGCCCACTTGAGAAATGCCATAATTTGTCAAGACCAAGAGGCTTGGTGAAGATGTCGGCAACCTACCGATCCGTCGGAACATACGCTAGTTCGACTTCACCTAAAAGCACCCACTCGTGGAAAAAATGGTAATGCACCTCAATGTGCTTGGTCCGGGCATGGAAAATGGGGTTCTTTGCAAGGTGGATACTGCTGAGGTTGTCGCAATAGATCATCGTCAGATCATATAGCTCTACCTACAGATCCCGTAGTAGCCGTTTCAACCAAATGACTTCGCACGTAGCGACAGTCGCCCCTCGATATTCGGCCTCTGTGCTCGACAATGCTACTGTCAGTTGCTTCTTATTGCTCCACGCAATCGCCGCACTCCCCAGTGAGAATGTGTATCTAGATGTGGATCTACGATTGTGGGCATTTCCGGCCCAATCGGCCTCCGTGTAGCCGACTAACTGTTCAGCTACGCTTGCTCGATATAGCAACGCCATGTCTTTCATGCCGCTGACATATCACAATATCCTTTGCGCACACTGAAAGTGTTCGGCCGTAGGCCGTGACATAAATTGACTGATTAAGGCGATTGGGCAGTTAGGATCCGGTTGAATAATCGTCAAATTGATGAGGCTTCCGACCATCTGTCAAAACCATGTCGGGTCGCATGCCTTTCCCGAATATAGGCAAAGCTTTGCGTTTCTATCCAGAGGGGTCGAGATGGGCTTACAGTTTTCCATCCCAAACTTGAAGAGCATATTCAGCCCGTAATGACGTTGATTGATCAATATGCCTTCGGGGGTACGGATCACGTCGATTCCGAGGAAGTAATGAAGGTCTTCGAGATCCTTCATTTCAAACGATGCTGCAAGCTGAGACTTCACGCGGCGGATTTCGTCCAGGTCGGCACCGGCGATGACTAAATCATCAATATATAATAGTAGACTAACCGGTCTGCGTTGACCTTGCCAAAGAAATAGAGAGGAGTCTAATTTTGACGTTGTAAAGCCCATCCTACGCAGTTGTTGCATAATCTTCACGTTCCAGGCTCGCAGAGCTTGCTTAAGTCCGTACAATGACTTCTTTAGTCGGCAAACTACCGAGGTGTTTCGTTCGGATAGAAATCCTAGGGTGCGTCAACTACATCCAATCGACTTCACACCCTTCGGTGCGTCAACTAGGTCCCAGGTTTCATTCTCCAATAATGCGCGCATCACTTCCTCCATTGCGGCATGCTAGTTCGCGTCTTTCGCCGCTTTTGCGTAGCTCTCCGGCTCACGCACTTCCGCCACTCGCGTCATGTATGCGTAATGGTGCGCCATGTACTCATTATACCTGTATCTCTTTACGGGGTTCTTCAGGCGGGTAGATCGGCGTAATTTGTGATTACCCGATTTCAAGACCTTTTTGACTACTTTCGACCTCTTGCGTGGAGGTTCCTTTCTAGTTTGCCCGTAGTCAGACTCGTTCCGATCTGACTCGGGACTGCCGAAGTCGTATTTCGGCATTTTCTTCTTGCCCTTCTCCTTGCGTGTAAACCGTCTCCTCAGTTCTTTACGTGGGGACATCATGACTGAGTCTCCACTACTCGTCGTCTCTTTAATACGTTGGCCATTTCATCCCAACGCCTCATTTAGCCCATTTAGCCGAAATGAGATCGCACTCTCTCTCAGAGCTCCGATTTCCTTATCATGAAGAGGCATCTCAGCCTCGCTGATTTCTTCCTTAGAATTCAGAATGGAGTCATGAGGTATTGGAGGTGAAGGCAAGTACCACGAAGCGGATTCGTCTTACATGTACTTCCTTTGTTCGGGGGTTATAACATTTATAGCCCTTCTTCTCGTCTGGATAGCCGACTAAGATGCACTTTTCGGCTTTGGCATCCAGCTTCCTCCTCTTCTCCTTCGGCACGTGCACATATGCAATGCTGCCGAAAATCCTCAAGTGTGCCAGATTCGGCCTCGTTCCGAAATATAGTTCATGTGGCGACACTTCTCCATTAGCAGAAGACCGATTCTGCAAGTAGACAGCCGTCTTCACGGCTTCGGCCCAATAAAATTTCGGCATATGCTTCTTTTCAAGCATTGCCCTAGCCGCTTCTTCGATTGTCCGATTCTTCCGCTCGTCCACGTTGTTCTGTTGCGGCGTCTATCTACATGAGAATTCGCATCGAATTCCCTCCTTTTGTAGATAACTTGTGAACTGGTCGGAGAAGTACTCCTTCCCGCCATCGGACCGTAGGCATTTGATCTTACGCCCTATTTCCCTTTTGGCAAGACTCTTCGCCTTCAAGAAACATGCGAAGACTTCGCTCTTCTTCGTGATCGTGCATACCCACGTGTTTCGATTGAAGTCGTCGATGAAGGTTACAAAGTAACGGTTTCCACCGAGACTCACGTTTTGTGCCAGACCCCGCACATCCGAATGGATCAAATCGAACGGACTTCGACTACGATTACGCTCATTGGGGAATGGAAGTCGGTGTTGTTTTCCCATCTAACAGGCTTCGGAGACTTGGCCATTTCGGCAACCCAAAAACCATGTAATTCGTCTGCATGTCATGAAGTCGTGGGAAATTTTCATGGCCGAACCACTTGTGCCACAGGTCGATATCCGATTCGACCTTTTGTCCTTTCGTGTACAGCGCGGTGCCGGCTTGTTTAGTGTCAAGGATAAACATCCTCCCTTCACGGCGCCCTTGTGCAATTACTTTGCCTTCCTCTTCGATGAAGTAGCCGAGATGCGTGAATCGAACCTGCATTCCTTGGTCGACGATTTGACCGATCTTCTTTATTGTTAGGACGTGCAACACGTTCATGAGTTTCCCTTTCTGCCCAACATGGCTGAGGGGAACTTCGCTGACATGTTTGATGGTATGCGAAGTGTCATCCCCCGTTTCGATAACCCCTGGTGATTCCGGCTTCTCCAAGTATGAGAACCACTCCTCATGGCTTGTCATATGATTTGATGCTCCAGAATCAACATACCACAACTCGCTCTATTTTGAGGTGTTCACGGCCATTGAGTTGGCCTTATGCTTCATTGCGAAGGCAGGGCCAACTCCATTTCCGGCTCGTTCGGAGCCTTCTACATAGTGCGACTTCGAACGCCTCTCCGCGTCCCTTCCGCTTGATCCAGCTTTGTCCGAATCAACCTTCTTTTTCCAACACTCGCTCTCCCTGTGGCCTTTCTTGCCACAGTACCAACATTCCGACGCAACCTTCTCTTGTCGGCTTCTGGCGCTGCCATGACTCCCCCTGCTTATGGAGGGTCCAGAACTATTGTCGGCATTTTGATTATGCCGCTTGTTTTGCTCTTGTCGGCTGCCTCCATTGCGTGCCGATCTGCCTTGTCCACCATGACCACGGGGCCTATCTTCCTTTGTGTACAACATCTTGCCATTGGCGTGCGTACTTGTCGACGCACCCACATGATTTTCCTCCACGAGCAACATTGACTGAAGCTCGAAGAACGAAGACATATTCTCCCTCGTACAGACCGCCGTTCAGAAAGCTCCGAACTTAGACGCTAACCCGCCAAGACAAACCTGCACCATCTCGTCCTCCTCAACGTTCCCGTTTACAGAGGCGAGTGAGTCGTAGATTTCTTTGATCTTGGTGGTGTAGTCAGCCACTGACATATCCTTCTGTTGGGCATTGCTGAGCTCCTGCCTGAGCTATAGCTTCTTGGTCGTTGTGCTTGCGGCGAAAATCTTTTTGAGATTCGCCCACACGTCCTTTGGCGTCTTAGCAGCCCGAATATAGCTCAATAGCTAGTCGCTCACACAGGATGCAAAGCAGTAGAGAACTCTGCTTGCCGCTTGTTCCAAAGCCGAAAAATCTCTGTGTGTCGAATCGGGTGCTACATCATTAGCTCCTTCAACATAACTCCAGTAGTCATGGCCAAGTAGGTACTGGTGCATCTTTTACGACTAGATGCATAGTTGCTCCTGTCGAGCCTCTAGGTCGGTAGCGAGCTTCCCATACCTCTGTCCATATTGTTGTCTTTTTCTTTTCCGAACAAAAACGAACAACAACTTCAACTATGTTTTGTTGCAAGCTTTTCTTGTCGGCTGCAGAGGACTTCAACCCTTGCACTCTGATACCATGTAGAAGAATACGTGTGCGGAAGCGTATACGAAACACAGAGTACATAGTTCGGAGAACTCAAAAAACACAGAGATGGAGATGGAGAGGGAGAGACAAAGAGAGCAGAAAACTCAGTTCTATTTCAAAATAATGACACTTTGTACATACTTCGTGCTCAGTGAGCACCATTTATACAAGCCCTGACTATCGAGATGACACAAGTACTGACAGTACTTGACGGTCATAAATGAGCCGCTACACTTACTCCCAAAATTATTCCTTTCGGGGAATATCTCTCTAACGGCCTCGTGGTGTTCGCACCGTTATGGCCATGTAGTGCGTACTGTTTTACGCACCCAGTCTACGCACTGGGTTACACACCGTATTACGCACTCATTATTGAGCTTGTCGCTCAACATACGTAATGCATGGCTTGTCCTTTTTTTGGCTCTTCACAAGAATGATCTTTGTTTTAGAGCTATTGACATTTAATTTAGTATGCACACAATTTTTTTCCAATGCCTTCATAAGCTTTTGTGCATCTCCTAAAGTATTTTCATAAAGCATTATATCATCTGCATATAGCAAAAGCATAATGACAACATTCATAATTGCAACTTCTTCAACACCTTTCTTTACAAACTTAGCAACCATTTATTCCAATTCATCAATGCATCCTTACTTAACACCAATAGTGCTATTGAAAAAATATAAAAGTTTATCGCTCATATGCATAGAACCTATAACCTTCTCATATATTCGAGAGATTGCAAGCATATATTTACTTGGCATCTCGAGTTCTTCCATTCGCCTCCAAAGATGCTCACGAGGTACATATCAAAAGCTTTCTTGAAGTCTACGAAACTGACAATATAAACCTTTACCTCGAAGGCAACTTTTCTCTATTAATGCTCGAAAGGTGACAAGGTGATAAACGAAGCTATAGTGTTTTCAAAAGCTAGCTTGTCCATAAGCTCTCTTACCATTTTTTTTAGCCCTGACACTTATCTTTGATTCCATTATACATCCAAATAGTTTTGCCATTAATGAGCCAACCATGATGGTTCGATAATTGTTTACGTTATTTACATCTCCACCTTTATGTAAAGGTTTGATCCAATTGTAGTCCAATCATATGACATACCATGTAACAATCGGCAACAATTCGGTTTGGTTTGAAAGTGTCAAAACCGAACTGTTTAAAAATTTTGAAACTTGAACCGAATCGAACCGAACCATGAAACCATTTGAATCGAAAATGTTTAAAAAAATCCAAACCATTAAACCCTAAACCCTAAACTGTTAAAACCGTGGTTTCGTGGTTTTCAACTTAGGTCAAAATTCAAGCCCTAAACCTTAAAAATTAAAAATTTTCATTTTAATTTTTCAAAAATTTAGAGATTCTCTTAAAATGTGAGAATTAGGCTTAATAATAAAAAGATTATTTAAAAAACAAATTTAAACTTTTTTAATTGTTTTTAAAAACCATTAAACCATTTAAAATGTGGTTTCTTACCGTTGACCCCCTAAACCAAAGAGAATCGTTATAAAAAACTTAAACCTTAACCGAACCGTTTAAACCATTAAGTTGTGGTTTCACGGTTCAATTCGGTTTAATACCATGTTACAATGCATGATTAAACATATTGTTTATCCATCCATGTGCTTCTTTTCCCGTCAATTTGAGCATTTTGAGTTTTATATATTAAAGATTGCTTGCTTTTCGAGAGGCCAATTTCTTTAAGTTTATCTATGTATAATATTTGTTTGTATCTAATGTTTGGTTGGATTAGTTTCTTTGATTGCAGAATAAAATATATTTTCCTTCCTAGAAGTTTGAAATAGAACCGTGCACTTCTTCTCTTAGTTCGTTACTTTATTTTCTATAAAAGTAGATAATGCTAATATTGTTTTCCTACGTTAAAAGGGTTCTCACAGTTCTAGCCAATCCTCCTCCTTGCTCTACTGCCTCCTGTCTCTGCCAACAGAGAATTCCTGTAAATATATTTCTTCAAATGATCCCTTTGGTCCTAGGCATGTGCTGGCATTTGCTTCTCTATTTTCTGTTTCGACCTGTTCTACCCCGAGCTTCGCCCATGCCCTACTCTTCATCCTCCCGTTTCTTCTTCTTGCCCTCCGATCAGTGCATCATCTGGAGTCTTGCTTTTTTTGGTTGTCCAGTGATCCATCTTCGTCAAAGTCTTGATCAAGATGTAGGTTAAACATAATAATGTCCACGTCTGTTGTCTGAATATCTTGCCAAAGTACGTTAGGGTGTGGATTTTAGTGTATATTAGGGAATTTGGAGCTTCTCCACTCTTCCGTTGGCGTTTGGCAGATTAATAAAATAGTGCACTCCAGCTCCTGCAGCTACGCAAAATGGATCGCCTCTTCTTCAGATATACACTTTAATGATTAGGTGGTAGGTTATAAGTTACTCGTGCTCATTTTTGTTTAGCAGCTGGATGGATTCATCTGTTAATAATTCGGCAAATTAATATAGCACACGACTCTCTCTCTCTCTCCCTCTACATATATATACATATAAATAAATGATTGCAAAGGAGCTGACAATGTAATCGAGTGAGTACGTACGATCTCTAGGAGTCAGTCCGTCAGCCATTAACAATCAGAGAAAGCTCATCACCAAACTTATTATTGGTTCTTATAGAAAAACCAATGCAAATATGTATATGTGTATACCAGTAGCTTTTAATATTCATTATCACCAATTTCAATCTAACTACAGTATGTAATTTACCATTCTATGTTCTTCAATGAAACGTTGGAATATCAAAATATGTTAATGGGAATGTCCACCAGTTCACTTATCTTTATAAATCCCACATGTTTTTAAACGGAACGAAATAGCGTGATCAGCACACGTAAAGTGGATGTAAGCTAAATTAGTGCGCCATTAAAAAGACGAAGTAACAAGATGTTTGAATACCAACTTATATACATACATACACGCACATACACATATATGTATGTATGTATGTATGTATGTATGTATGTATGTATATATACATGTTGTTTCGAATTGATTATTTGTCCCCAATATCCTAACTAGCAAGACGGTCAGAAATGATCTTGTTATGATCTCATCAAATTTTATTTAATGTTAACTAAGATGGTAGAGCAAATAAATTTCATGTGGTTGGTTGATCATGACGACTATATTGTTTGCTATATTGACTGGCCACAAGCTTATCATCATCATCATCATCATCATCTATCTGCATATTATATATATATATATATATATATATAAATTATAATATAATATGCAAATGATAACGGGCTATAGGTGCACGGTCCCTTAGTCATAAATATGACCAAATAATTAATCATCCGATCTGCATGATCACTTTAATAAATTATGTGTAGGTACTAGTGAGTATGATTAGAAGAAGATTGGACCATGATATATACTATGAAGCCACTCCTGAGTCCTGACTACTTTATGTCTCCTAACAAATAATAATTAGAGGAAAACATTAACTTAGGTCATTAATGTTGATCAACTTGTCTGAAAGCGTGACACATAGAAAGTTGTTGAAAGGACATAGTTGCATCGAACACGTTGAAACGCGAAATCAATATTAATATGGGGAACGGGGGTGTGGTGCTGGAACCTTAGAGAAATGTGGGGCATCCATGCTCCATGCGTGCGCGCTGTATATTATTGTTCCTTCCTATATACAAACTGATGATATATAAGGAACAAAAATGAAGCCCATCAGGCTCCATCGAACTCGTGAACGCATGAAAAGGAAATCTTGTACTTATCAATATAAGTGGACACACACACATACAGTGGAGAGAGAGAGAGAGAGAGAGATTGTGTGTGTGTGTGTGTCTCCCTCTCCCTCTCTCTCTCTCTCTCTCTCTCTCTCTCTCTTCAAGGTATAGCGTCAGTATCGGTATCCATCAGGGTAGAGGATAGTCATCATACATATCGTACAAAATGGAGGGCACGTTAACGCGTTGTGGACTGTGTATGCTCATCCATGAACTCCTACCATTAATGGTGCTTTTGCTACACGCCTCATTTTATGACGTACCATATTCATGCTCAGCAGCAAATGCGATCGAAACTGGAGGAGTCAGTTACTTCGATTGGAAGGTAATAGAAAGATCCATCCATTGGAAATGGATATATTTATTTATTCGATATTGGTGGATGAATGATGAGGGAACCATTGAAAATATGGTGAAACTATGTTATTGTCATGATGGGTTAATTCTTACCCCTAGATAAAGTATGCAAATATCGCTCGTTTGTGCACATCAAAGCGTATGATGACAGTCAACGGACAGTTCCCGGGGCCAACACAATATGTGTATGAGGGTGACAAAGTTGTTGTCTCGGTCACTAACATGGTCGATGACGACATCACCATACATTGGTACTTAGCTGTCTTACCATTGCCTTCATAATTAGATTCGTTCAAAACATAGCATTGCATGCAAAGTACGATGTCATGTTGTACCTTTGGTTTGCAAATTAAAGAAACTAATGACTTTTAATTCAATGCATCAATACAAAGGCATTTTGCCATAACCCTAAATGTGACGATTTAATTACCAGGTATCGTGCATATACAAGAAATAACATGTGAATTAAAGGTTATATGGTGGGTGTAAACACATTGAGGTTAGGAACATTTATTTGAGGGAAATAATGATAATATTGTTAAACAAATTCTTGGGTGATGATCTTATTTTCAATCTTCATTGTCTTGTGGAAATCAATGGTTTGTCTTCGAGCCATAACTCTTGGAGGAATTTGTGAGTGTTTAACATGATTTACAAAGCCAAAGGATCATCCCACAATGACAAACAAAACATAACATTGCTTTGTGATTAGTAGTTAAACCATTTTATAAACATTATCTTGTTGTTGGCCTTTAGTTGTGGAAAGTAGTAATCTCTAAAGCCATATTTGTAGGATCACATTATTATTATACACCATTGAAACCCATGGGTTGAAAGTGGAATCATAACCTTAACCTTCATGCTTTATCATTATATTACCTTATCATGTTTATAACTTCCAAATTTGAAACAAGTTCATATTATGCATATAGACAAAATGCTTTTTTCCCATTTTCAAGCTTTCACATTTAAATTTGTAGTATATATTGTTTCTTAAGTGTTGTGCATTTCATGCGATGAAATTATCTCATGTTCTATTGTTACCTAGTGAGACATTGAGCTTAAGTGATACTTTCCATGTAATGTGTAGGTTTTGGTGATATTAATTTTTAACTTAATGATTGAAGAAAATGCTGTGGTTATCTAGTATAAGACGGTATATCCATAGTATCATGAATGTGTATCTAGAGAGAACATCTAGTTGTTTAGGTCATAAATAACGTGATGTTAGTATTAAGATGATGAAATTATAGTATTTTGGGTTATTTGCAAGCTTAGATTGTTTCTTATATGAGCATTATATCATGGTTGCATTTCAGGCATGGAGTGCGCCAACTCTTATCTTGTTGGGCCGATGGTGTTGCATATATCACACAATGTCCAATTAAACCTAATGAAACATATGTATATAGGTTTAGCATTGTTGATCAAAGAGGCACATTATTATGGCATGGACACAAAAGTTGGCAAAGGGCAACCCTCTATGGTGCTTTCATCATTCTCCCTAGAGTTAATGTACATCCGCCATATCCATTCGAGATTCATCCCCAAGAACTGGATCCTTTGATTCTTGGTGAGTATTGGTATCAAGAAAAGCTAGAACATTGTTCTCTAAAACAATCTAATTTCATTTCACATAATTTCTTATATAAAATAGATTCTTGATCATTGATTACATATTGAAGACATTATAATTTATACCTAGTACTTTTTTCTAGTCTTTCAGTTTCTAACACTCTATATGCATATATACACACATATTTTTATTGTACGGGTCATTATTTTTTAATGTATGATGGCTAACTTGTAAATGATGATGGATAATTGTACGTGTATACATGTGTATTTATGCGCGCATACATACATATATGTACTAGGGGAGTGGTGGAATACAGATGTGGAACAAGTGGTACGTGAAGCCCTTGCAAGCGGAGGAAACCATATTCCTTCAGATGCACTCACAATTAATGGGCAGCCTGGACTCTTTTATAATTGTTCGGAAAGAGGTAATTGATTTGGTCTTGGAAACTCTTATATCTGGAATGACTTCCAACATTCTCCTAAATTTTAAGCAATTTAGGGAGAGGGAGAGGGAGAGGGAGATCATAACTTTACTTGTGGACGATACAAATCATAGCGATTCATGCATATGCATATATGTACATATGTATAGTAACGGTGTGTGTGTGTACTACTATTGATTTTTACTATTGGCAGACACAGGCGTGGTATATGAGGTGAGGTATGGGGAGACGTATTTGCTGAGAGTGATCAATGCGGCAGTGAACATCCAGATGTATTTTGCGATCGCAAATCACAGCCTCACCGTGGTAGAGGCCGATGCGGAGTACACAGAGCCGTTGGAGTCAGAGGTTGTGGTGTTGGCCCCCGGTCAGACGCTCGGCATCCTCCTCCATGCAAACTCCAACTGCGCCTCCGCCCACCACTTCCTCATCGCCGCTTCCGCCTTCTCTGAAAACGTGGATTTTCCATCAACGCCCACCACTGCCATCCTCTCCTACATTCTTCTTCCTCCTCATAGCAGGCCACGCGCTCATGGCCTCCTCCTCAACCATGCTGCCGCACTTGATCACTCCGTACTTATTAGCAACCACAGCAATCCAACCGTGGCTAACGTCACCAACATGACTGACATCATCAGCATCCCTGTGGCAGAAGCGAAGGCTTCCAAGATGAGGGAGGAGGAGGATAGGCTGACACCAATTTATGTTCTGATGCAGTTGAATAATATGTCCCATTATGGTGGAGAAGGCTGGGAGAGGCGGCCAGTGATGCAGTGGTATAACGGAAGTGAAGGCATGGCACGTCAACATCATGTGTTGCTGCCCATGCCACTGTTCCCAGCCCACAATGACAGCGACTTTGTGTACCGCTTCTATCGCGAGGGGCTCGTACGCAGCCGATATATCCTGTGGCGCACCTCATATTACATGGATGTCCCAGAGGATGTGGAGGAGAGCTTCCTGTACACGTTGGGCTATGGCATCCTCCCCTGCCCCTCCAACACCACTTGCTTCGGACCCCTCGGTGCCAAAATGGCCACCTTCCTTAACAACAACTCCTTCACACCCCCCCCTTCCTTCATCTCCCTCCTCCAGGTACGTATCCTCTCCTCTCCACCTTACACTCTCTTACTACTTTCTTTCCACAAAAGAGTTGTCAAGCTTTTACTAACCATCCCGCCAGAATGTGGAAGATGATGATGATTCATCGCTAATAATAATAATAATAATAATAATAAAATGAATCTAATGAGCATTTGATTTGCTATTTACACATAGCCTTAGACTTATATATGAGCCAATATATATAGATATGTCAGCACATTAGCTAAACCCTAAACACCCTAAACCCTAAACCAATCTTCTCCAAGGCCCTGGTAGTAGAATATATGATATATTGCATGAACCTCTTAAACTGAGAATAGCTAACAAAAGTGTTACGTTGAAGGCATACTATTACAACGTGAAGGGAGTATATGAAACCGACTTTCCTGACTTCCCACCGATGAAGTATAACTTCACTGGAGAAATGCCAAGGAACATACAAACATCATTTGGTACAAGAGTACGAGTCCTTCCATTCAATTGTACAGTACAAGTGGTGTTCCAAAACACAAAGACACTTTTTCAAGAAGGACATCCCTTGCATTTGCATGGGCAAAATTTTTGGGTGGTGGGAATGGGCTTGGGAAATTTCAACCCTTTCAAGGATCCCATCGACTTCAATCTTCGAAATCCCATCTCACGAAACACAGTGGTTGTGCCTTCAGGCGGTTGGGCAGCAATTCGTTTTAGGACGTTAAACCCAGGTATAGAATTGATTTATCTTGCGCATGTGGGTAATATTTTGAGAAATCAAATAGTTCATTTGATATCCAAAGTCAACATACTCTTGTGATTGCGAGGGAGTTTAATATGCATATCGGCTCCTGAACATCATTTTTCTTTGAATTGTTTTTTGTAGGTGTATGGTTTCTTCATTGTCATCTTGATATCCACCAATCATGGGGAATGTCCATGGCATTTATTGTTTTAAATGGACAGAACAAGGAAGCGATACTTCCATCTCCACCACATGATCTACCCAAATGCAGTTAAATGTAAAATAGTCTAGAAAATTTATAACATAAGCGAAACATTTTTGCTCCCTCTTTGTCAAGTTGTTCTTTCCTTTTAAGCATGCGTATGATCTCCATAAGTCAATAGAGCATCTCAATATATACATATTTTCGTTATATCTAGAGACTGGGACTATGAAGACGTCCTTGGTATACCATAATAGGAATTCAATTTGTAGACATAGCACAATTCATTTCTAATACTTTTTTATGCATATTGGTTATACAAATCAAATGCCTTTACTAAATTGAAGGGACGTCAGCCCGACCATAATGGAGATTATTAGAGCCCCTTCACTTTTGCATCCTCTTCACATCATATAAGATGCCTATATCTTATGCTCACCTTCATGCTTGTGCCCTTGTATGTTGTGAGTATATGCAAATGTCACTTAATTTTAGACTCTTGGTCTTGATCCAAAGATGTTGAATAATTATAAAAAGTAGTTCGATGAGAAACTGCACACCATGTATATTTACATTATTTTGACGTTCATTGTTTAGCTCGGTGTTCAATAACCTTGAGATTCAAAAAATCTCTAAACAAGATTAATGTTTTTGGGCATAAAGAAGTTTTGAGGATTTTGTTGGAGTCGATGTGATCAAGAAACATTAGTGACATTTGACTTGGAAATTGCAAAACGTTTACAAAATTTTGCTTCTCGAGCTTTTCATGTACATGCAAAAATTGGGCTGAGATTCAGTGAATTTCTCAACATTGATCCACATTGGACCCCATGCAAATGTGCCTTTTTGTTTGTTTAGGAAACACTTATGCGCCAATTGGTCATTTTATATACATACAAGTTTAATTTGATGCAATTTAAACACACATCATTAGGAAAAATGACGCTTAAAATTTGAAGCGATAAGTATATTCAAGGCATATTAATGAAAATGCAAAATCTGTATGGTTGATGCTTTAAGCGCAAACAGTTTGGGATTTTTGGACTATGAATGTAAAATTGGATGCCCATAGGTGCATGTACAACAGAAATTCCAGCTAGAATTTGGGACTTTTCATGTAACTGATATAGAATAGTTCATGTAGCATGAACTATACTAATAATTTGTGGCTTCTGAAAATCAATTTGCAGATTTAAAATGTTTTGCTTTAGTGCTACTATTTATTATTACATGGTATTTTTTTTTACCAATAATAGTACTAGTATTTGTTGAATTCTTTAGTCTTTTTCTTTGGATTAAAAATATTGGTTCAATGCAGTGGTAGCGACGATCTCGTGCACATCAAACAACTTGATTGGTGCACATGATTCCACATTGTGGCAAAAGCAATGCTACAATACTCTGTTGAAGAAGAAGCAAGCAAATAGTTGGCCTTTCCGAGCTCAAATAGTTGAATCGAAGCCAATGAAGTAGGCTTTGTTATGAGCTAATAAAATCTAAGGTTTGAAATTCACGCGATGAGACATGAAGGAAAATGTAATGTTGTGGTAGAAGACATGCAGGGGCAAACAGAGTGCCCACATGAATAAAACAACTCATACCGTCATCATATGATATCAGATTTCAAAGTTCAAATAGTTGAATAAAAGCCAACGAAGTATGTTATAATAGGACCTAATAAAATCTATATTTTGATATTTAGTACAAGAGACATGAAGGAAAAAATAAAGTTGTGGTAGAAGTCATGCATGGGCAAACCAAAGCGCCCACATGAATAAAAAAGCTCATAGCGTCCTCATATAATATCGGATTTCCAAGTTCAAATAGTTGAATCGAAGCCAACGAACTAGGATTTGATTTGAGCTAATAAAATCTATGTTTTGAAATTCAGGACAAGAGACATGAATGAAAAAGTAAAGTTGTGGTAGAAGTCATGTAGGGGCAAACAAGAGTGCCCACATGAATAAAAAAGCTCATAGTGTCCTCATATAATATCGGATTTCAGAGTTCATATAGTTGAATCAAAGCAATCAAAGTAGGTTATGATATGATCTAATAAAATCTATGTTTTGAAATTCAAGCCAATATACATGAAGAAAAAAGTAAAGTTGTGGTAGAAGTCATGCAGGGGAAAACACGACCGTGCACATGAATCAAAAAGCTCATACTGTCCTCATATGATATCCGATTTTCGAGTTCAAATAGATGATTCGAAGCCAACAAAGTAGGCTACGATATGACCTAATAAAATCTAACTTTTGAAATTCATGCCATGAGACATGAAGCCAAAAGTAAAGTTGTGGTAGAAGTTTTGCAAGGGCTAAATAGACCACCCAGATGAATCAAAAAGATCATAGCGTCCTCATATGATATCAGATTTTAGAGTTCAAATAATTGAATTGAAGACAACGAAGTATGTTAAGATATGACCTAATAAAATATAACATTTGAAATTCAAGACAAGAGACATAAAGGAAAATGTAAAATTGTGGCAGAAGTCATGCAGGGGAAAAGAAGTGCGCCGACATAAATAAAAAAGGGCATAGCGTCCTTATATGATATCGAATTTCAGAGTTCAAATAGTTGAATTGAAGCCAACAAAGTAGGCTATGGGATGAGCTAATAAAATCAAAAGTTTCAAATTCACACAATGAGACATGAAGGAAAATGTAAAGTTGTGGTAGACGACATGGAGGGGCAAACGAGAGCGCAATCATGAATAAAAAAGCTCATAGCATCCTCATATGATATTGGATTTCAGAGTTGAAATAGTTGAATCAAAGCAAACGAGGCAGGTTATAATATGACATAATAAAATATAAGTTTTGAATTTCAGGCCAATATACATGAAGAGAAAAGTAAAGTTGTGGTAGAAGACATGCAGGGGAAAACAAGACAGCCCACATGTAGAAAAAAGCTCATAGCGTCCTCATATGATATCAGATTTCCTAGTTCAAATAGTTCAATCGAAGCCCACGAAATAGGTTTTGGTATGATCTAAAGAAATCTAACTTTGAAATTCAAGCCAAGAGACATGAAGGAAAATGTAAAGTTGTGGTATAAGACATGCAAGGGCAAACAAGAGCACCCACATGAATAAAAAAGCTGATAGCGTCCTCATATGCTATCAGATATCCGAGTTCAAATAGTTGAATCGAAGCCAACGAAGTAGGCTATGAGATGAGATAATAAAATCTAACCTTTGAAATTCACACCATGAGACATGAAGGAAAATGTAAACTTGTGGTAGAAGACATGCAGGGGCAAACGAGAGCGCCCACATGAATAAAACAACTCATACCGTCCTCATATGACATCAGATTTTAGAGTTCAAATAGTTGAATAAAAGCCAACGAAGTAAGTTATAATATGACCAAATAAAATCTAAGTTTTAAAATTCAAGGAAATATACATGAAGAGAAAAGTATAGATGTGGTAGAAGTCATGCAGGGGAAAACAAGAGAGCCCACATGAATTTAAAAGCTCATCGCGTCCTCACATGATATCAGATTTCCAAGTTCAAATAGTTCAATCCAGGACAACGAAATAGGTTTTAATATGAGCTAATAAAATCTAACTTTGTAATTCACGCAATGAGACATGCAGGGAAAATGTAAAGTTGTGGTAGAAGTTAGACACGGGCAAACAAGAGTGCCCACATGAATAAAAAAGCTCATAGCGTCCTCATATGATATCGGATATCCGAGTTCAAATAGTTGAATCGAAGCCAACGAAGTGGGATTTGATATGAGCTAATAAAATCTTACTTTTGAAATTAAGGACAAGACACATGAGGGAAAATGTAACGTTGTGGTAGAAGACATGCATGGCCAAACAAGAGCGCCCACATGAATAAAAACGCTCATATCAGCCTCATATGATATCAGATTTTAGAGTTCAAATAGTTGAATCGAAGGCAACAAACGAGGCTTTGATATGAGCTAATAAAATCCAAAGTTTAAAATCTGGCCAAGATACATGACAGAAAAAGTAAGTCGTGGTAGAAGTTAGGCACGAGCAAATAAGAGCGCCCACATGTATAAAAAAGCTCATAGCGTCCTCATATAATATCAGTTTTCCAAGTTGAAATAGTTGAATCGAAGCCAACGAAGTAGGCTATGAGACATGAATGAAAATGTAAAGTTGTGGTAGAAGACATGCAAGGGCAAACAAGAGCACCCACATGAATAAAAAAGCTCATAGTGTCCTCATATGATATCGGATTTCCGAGTTCAAATAGTTGAAACGTTGTGGTAGAAGACATGCAGGGCCAAAAAAGAGCGCCCACATGAATAACAATGCTCATGTCATCCTGATATGATATCGGATTATAGAGTTCAAATAGTTGAAGTGAAGCGAATGAAGTAGGTTATACTATACCCTAAAAAAATCTATGTTTTCAAATTTAGTACAAGAGACATGAAGTAAAAAGTAAAGTTGTGGTAGAAGACATCCAGGGGCAAAATAGAGCGCCCACATAAATCAAAAAGCTCATAGCGTCCTCATATGATATCGGATTTCAGATTTCAAATAGTTGAATCGAAGCTAAGGAAGTAGGATATGACCTAATAAAATCTAGCTTTTGAAATTCAGCACAAGAGACACGAAGGAAAAAGTAAAGTTGTGGTAGAAGTCAAGTACGGGCAAACAAGAGCGCTCATAGCGTCCTCATATGACATCAAATTACCAAGTTCCACTAGAAGCCAACGAAATAGGTCTTAATATGAGCTAATAAAATATAACTTTGTAATTCACGCCATGACGCATGCAGGGAAAATGTAACGTTTTGGTAGAAGACATGCAGGGGCAAACATGAATAAAAAAGCTCATAGCGTGCTCATATGATATCGGATTTCAAAGTTCAAAAAGTGCAATCAAAGCCAACGAAGTAGGTTATATTATGACCTAATAAAATATAAGTTTTGAAATTTAGTACAAGAGAGATGAAGGAAAAAATAATGTTCTGGTAGAGGTCATGGAGAGGAAAACAAGAGCACCCTCTTCATATGATATCGGATTTACGAGTTCAAATAGTTGAATCAAAGCCAATGAAGCAGGTTATAATATGACCTAATAAAATCTAAGTTTTGAAATTAAGTAATAGAGACATGAAGGAAAAAATAACGTTTTGGTATAGGTCATGCAAGGGAAAATGAGAGAGCCCACATGAATAAAAAAGCTCATAACATCCTCATATGATATCGGATTTGTGAGTTCAAATAGTTGAATTGAAGCCAACAAAGTGGGCTATGATATGACTTAATAAAATCTAACTTTTGAAATTTTGGCCAAGAGACATGCAGGAAAAAGTAAAGTTGTTGCAGAAGTTAGGCATTGGCAAACAAGAGCGCCCACACGAATAAAAAAGCACATAACGTCCTTATATGATATCGGATTTCCAAGTTCAAATATTTGAATCGAAGCCAATGAAGTAGGCATTCATATGACCTAATAAAATCTAAGTTCTTAAATTTAGGCTAGAAGACATGAGGGAGAATGTAAAGTTGTGGTAGAAGTCATGCAGGGGCAAAATAGAGCGTCCACATGAATCAAAAAGCTCATAGCGTCCTCATATGATATTGGAATTCAGAGTTCAAATAGTTGAATCGAAGCCAACGAAGTAGGATTTGATATGAGCGCATAAAATCTTACTTTTGAAATTAAGGACAAGACACATGAAGGAAAAGGAAACGTGTTGGTAGATGAAATGCAGGGGCAAAGAAAAGCACCCACATGAATAACAACGCTCATATCATCCTGATATGATATTGAATTTTAGAGTTCAAATGTTGAATTCAGCGCGTGAGTAAATGAAAATGTTCATACCTGGCTCGTGTGATATTGGATTTTTGTGTTCAAAAATGCAAATCGAAGCAAATGAAGCAGTGTATGATATGGAATGATGAAAACGTGATTCTGAAACTCAGGGCGAGAGACATGAAGACAAAAGCAAAGTTGTGCCACACTTCAGGAGGGCGTAGTTAAGAGCGCGTGAGTAAATGAAAAAGTTCATAGTTGGCTCGAGTGATATCGGATTTTTGTGTTCAGAGATGTGAATCGAAGCTAACAAACCTAGCTACGATTTAGAATTGAAAAATCATGATTTTGAAACTCGAGTCGAGAGACATGAAGAAAAAACAAAAGTTGAGAAGGACGTAGACAAGAACACTTGAGTAAATGAAAATGTTCATACCTGGCTCGTGTGATATCAGATTTTTGTGTTCAAACATGGGAATCGAAGCTAACGACACACTCTATAATATGGAATTGAAAAATCATGATTTTGAATCTCAGAGAGAGAGACATGAAGAAAAAAGCAAAGTGGTGCCGCACTTGAGGAGGGTGTAGACAAGAGCGCGTGCGTAAGTCAAAATGTTCATAGCTGGCTCGTGTGATATTGGATTTTCTTGTTCAAACATGTGAATCCAAGATAACAAAGCTAGCTATAATATCGATTTGAAAATTCCTCATTTTGAATGTTAGGGTGCGACATATGAAGAAAAAAGAAAAGTTCTACCACAAGTAAGGAAGGCACACAGAACAACGCGTGAGTAAATGAAGAAGTTCATAGCTGGCTAGAGTGATATCGGATTTCCTAGTTCAAACATGCGAATCGAAGCTAACGAAGCAATCTATGATATGGAATTAGAAAATCATGCTTTGAAAACTTAGGATGAGAGACATAAAGAAAAAAGCACCATTGTGCCACACTTGAGGAGGGGTAAACAAGCGCGCATGAGTAAATGAAAATGTTCATAGCTGGCTCGTATGATATCGGATTTTTGTGTTCAAACATGCGAATCAAAGCTACCAAAGAAATCTATGACTTATGAATTGGAAAATCATGATTTGTAAACTCAGGGCGAGAGACATGAAGAGAATAGCAAAGTTGTGCCACACATGAGGAAGGCGTAAACAAGAGCACGTGAGTAAATGAAAATGTTCAGAGCGGTCTCGTGTGATATCGGATTTTGGTGTTCAAGCCAATCGAAACTAAAGAAGCAATCTATGATATGAAAGTGAAAAATCACGGTTTTGAAAGTCTGGGCGAGAGACGCAAAGAAAAAAGCCGAATTGTGCCACACATGACGAAGGCATACACAAGAGCGCGTGAGTAAATGAAACTGTTCATAGAGAGCACGTGTGATATTTGATTTTTATGTTCAAAGCTGCAAATCAAAGCTAACGAACTCTATAATATGAACTTCCAAAATTATGATTTTGAAACTCAGGTCGATAGACCTGAAGAAAAAAGCAAAGTTGAGGAGGGAGTAGACTAGAGCGCTTATGATATTGGCTTTCTGTGTTCAAACATACGACTCGAAGGTAACCATGGACTCTATAATATTGGAAGTGAAAAATCATAATTTCATAGCGCTTCAGTAAACCAAAAATTTCATAGCTTTTTTCTGTTCAAACATGTGAATCGAAGGTAACGAAGCTAGCGATGATATAAAATTGAAAAATCATGCTTTTGAAACTCAGGTCGATAGAAAAGAAGAAAAAAGCAAAGTTGACGAGGGTGTAGACAAGAGCGCTTCAGTAGATGAAAATGTTCATACCTGGCTCGTGTGATATCAGATTTTATTGTTCAACCATGCAAATCGAAGCTAACAATGCACTCTATAATATGAACTTCGAAACTCAAGGCGAGAGACATGAAGAGAATAGCAATGTTGTGCCACACATTAGGAAGGCGTAGACGAGATCGCGTGAGTAAATGAAAATGTTCATACCTAGCTCGTGTCATATCGGATTTTTGTGTTCAAACATGCGACTCGAGGCAAACAAAGCTAGCTATGATATAGAATTGAGAAATCATGATTTTGACACAAAGGTCAAGAGACATGAAGAAACAAGCAAAGTTGAGGACATCGTAGACAAGAGCACTTCAGTAAATGAAAATGTTCATACCTGGCTCGTGTGATATCAAATTTTTGTGCTCAAATGTGCGAATGGAAGCTAATAACATTAGGTATGATATTGAATTCAAAAATCATGATTTTAAACTAAGCTCGAGAGACATGAAGAAAAAAGCAAAGTTGAAGAGGGCGTACACAAGAGAAATAAAGTAAAAATAAAAGTTGAGGGTTTAAGTAGACAACAACGCGTGAGTAAATGTAAATGTTCATACCTAGCTCGTGTGATATCGAATTTTTATGTTCAAACATGCGAATCGAAGCAAACAATGCTAGCTATGATTTAGAAATGAAAAATCATGATTTTGAGAAGCACGTTGAGAGACATAAAGTAAAAAGCAAAGTCGTGCAGGTCGTACACAAGAGTGCGTGAGTAAATGAAAATGTTGATACCTAGCTCTATGATATCGGATTTTTGCGTTCAAACATGCGAATTGAAGCTAACAACGCTAGTTATGATATGGAATTCAAAAATCATGATTTTGAAACTAAGGTCGGGAGACATAAAGTAAAAAGCAAAGTTGAGGGTTTACGTAGATAATAACGCGTGAGTAAATTGAAATGTTCATACCTGGCTCGTCTCATATCGTATTTTTATGTTCAAACATGAGAATCGAAGCTAACAACGCTAGCTATGATATAGAATTAAAAAATCATGATTTTGAAACTCAGGTCGAGAGACATGAAGTTAAAAGCAAAGTTGAGGAGGTCATAGACAACAATGTAGGAGCAACTGAAAATGTTCAACCTGGTTAGTTTCATATCGGATTTTTGTGGTCAAACGTGCGAATTGAAGCCAATAACGCTAGCTATGATATGGAATACAAAAATCATGATTTTGAAACTTAGGTCGTGAGACATGAACAAAAAAACAAAGTTGAGGAGGGTGTAGACAAGAGCGCTTGAGTAAATGAAAATGTTCATACCTGGCTCGTGTCATATCGGATTTTTGTGTTCAAACATGCGAATGGAAGCTAACAATGCTACCTATGATATGGAATTCAAATTTCATGATTTTGAAAGATAGGTCAAGAGATAGAAAGTAAAAAGAAAAGTTGAGGGTTTAAGTAGATAAGAACGTGTGAGTAAATGGAAATGTTCATACTTGGCTCGTATGACATCGGATTTTTGTGTTCAAACATGCGAATTGAAGCTAACAACGCTAGTTATGATAGGGAATGAAAGAACCATGAGTTTGAAACTTACGTCGAGAGACATGAAGAAAAAAAAATTTAAGAAGGGCTTAGACAAGAGCTCTTGAGTAAATGAAAATGTTCATACCTAAGTCGTGTGATATCGGATTTTTGTGTTCAAACATGTGAATCGAAGCTAACAACGCTAGTTATGATTGGGAAATAAAAAATCATGATTTTGAAACTTAGGTTGAGAGACATGAAGTGAAAAGCAAATTTGAGATGGTTGTAGACAAGAACGTGTGAGTAAATGAAAATGTTCATACTGGGCTCGTGCCAGATCGGATTTCTTTGTTTAGACATCTGAATTGAAGCTAACAACGCTAGCTATGATATGGAATTCAAAATTTGTGAGTTTGAAAATAAGGTCTAGAGGGATGAAGAAAAAAGCAATGTTGAGGAGGTCGTAGACAAGAACGTGTGAGTAAATGAAAATGTTCATAACTGGCTCGTGTCATATCGGAGTTTTGTGTTAAATCGTGCGAATTGAAGCACCCAACGCTAGCTATGATATGGGATTGAAAATTCATTATTTTGAAATACAGGTTGAGAGACGTGAAGAAAAAAGCAAAGTGAAGGAGGTCGTAGACAAGAACATGTGACGAAATGAAAATGGTCATACATAGTTCGTGTGATATCAGATTTTTGCGTTCAAACATGCGAATTGAAGATAACAACACTAGCTATGATATAGAATTGAAAAACCATGATTGTGAACCGCAGGTGGAGAGACATGAAGAAAAAAGCAACATTGAGGAGGTCGTAAACAAGAATGTGTGAGTAAATGAAAATGTTCATACCTGGCTTGTGTGATATCGGATTTTTGCGTTCAAACATACGAATTGAAAAATTATGATTGTGAAATGCAGATCGAAAGACATGAAGAAAAAAGCAAAGTTGAGGAGGTCGTAGACAAGAACATGTGAGTAAATGAAAATGTTCATACCTGGCTAGTGTCAAATTGTATTTTTGTGTTCAAACATGCGAATCGACACTAACAATGCCAGCTTTGATATGAAATTGCAAAATCATGATTTTGAAACGAAGGTCGAGAGAGATAAAGGAAAAAGCAAAGTTGAGGACAGCGTAGACAAGAGCGCTTGAGTAAATGAAAATCTTCATACCTGGCTCGTGTGATATCGGATTTTTGTGTTCAAATGTGCGAATGGAAGCTAACAACACTAAGAAATTGAAACTAAGGTCGAGAGACATAAAGAAAAAACCAAAGTCGAGGAGGTCGTTGACAAGAACGTGTAAGGAAATAAAAATGTTCAAACCTGGCTAATGTCATATCTGATTTTCGTGTTCAAACGTGCGAATCAAAGCTAACAACGCTAGCTATGATATGGAATTAGGAAATCATGATTTTAAAAATAAGGTCTAGAGAGATGAAGAAAAAAGGAAAGTTGAGGAGGTCGTAGACAAAAATGTGTGAGTAAATGAAAATGTTCATACTGTTGGTAGACAGGTCCCTCCGGATGGGAAGGGAGAAGAACAGTGCCGACGAACAAACTCGACTGAGGAGTACCCGACTGCGGAGAGCCGGATGGAGCCCATCAAGGCTACATTTGTAAATAGCCGAAAAGTCATATTAGTAAAATATGACTTAGGGCAAACCTTTTAGTTATACGTGTGTGTTGTTGTTTTATATACATAGTTATTCTAGTTGTTATCTTTTCTGTCGTTGGTGCAAGAGAAAGAGAGACGAGGTCGTTGCCTGCCTCTGTTGTAACCGACGCCTGTGGCGAAGATCTGAGAGCACGAGGTCGTTGCCTCAGTGATCTCACTGTTGTATACTTCTGCATAGTGACAATTTGCAGCTTGTGGGCTGCCGTTGTTTTTCCCCCTATTTTTGGGGTTTTCCACGTATACCTCCTGTGCACCATTTCTCCTCTTTTGTGTTGCGTTTTAATTACCTGTTTTGCTGTGTATGTAAAGAATCTCGGTTGTGGCCGAGCGACGGACATAAGGAACGTCAACTTCCCAACAAGTGGTATCAGAGCGAAAACGACACAGAAAATGGACGAATCGTTTGGCGGCATGTTCAAGCTCACCGGCTCCAACTATTCAGTGTGGAAGTCGAAGATGAGGGACATGCTCGTGGTTAAAGACCTCTGGCTGCCGGTTCAGTTCGGGGACAAGAGACCGGACAAAATCGACGCCGCGATATGGGAGGTGATGCACATGAAGACAACGGCGTACATACGGTGTTTCATCGACATGAGCCTGTACAACAACTTCAATGAAGAGAGCAAGGCTCATGAGCTCTGGGAGAAGATCGGCATGATGTTCCAGAACAAAAATGCTGTAAATCAGGCGTCGGTATTCCGGAAGCTTGTAAGACTCCGGTACCAAGATGGCTCCAGCATGGCGGAGCATATGAATGCCTTCCAGGGGCTGATTCACCAGGAAACGTCATTGGAAGTACCTCTTGCCGATGAGGTCCTAGCGCTACTCCTGCTCGGTTCCCTCCCGGATAGCTGGGAGACGTTGGTTGTTACTTTGGGCAACGCCGGGCCGGAAGGAAAACGGCTATCCCTAGCAAGAGTAAAGTCGAGCTTGCTAGATGAGGAGGCTCGTTGGAAAGACAAAGATACGAGCTCCGACTCCAAAGCGCTCCTTACCGAATCGGAACGCGGAAGACATAGAAACCGTAGTCCCCAGAACCGGGAGAAGTCGGGGACACGATCTAAGTCAAGGGGGAGGCCTACTTGCTTCTATTGCGGCAAGTCGGGACACTTCCAAAAGAACTTTCGGCATTTCCGTAAAGACAAGGAAACCGACTGTACCGATTCGAAGCAAACCCCGAACCGGAACGGTACAGATCGGAACGGTAAAGATCGGAGGGGGCTGGACCGGAAGGGAACGACGGCAATTGCGGCAAGTGAAGAGGAGTTGATGCTCATCACTGAGGAGAATGAGCTAAACCATGCTGGCGATGAGATGACCTGGGTGGTAGACTCCGGAGCGTCGTTCCACCTTACCCCGGACCGGAAATGCTTCTCATCCTACTCAGCCGGTGATCACGGCTGTGTCCGGATGGGGAATGAAGGAACATGCCGAATTGTCGGCATAGGAGACGTGTGGCTGACAACACCAACCGGATGCAAGTTGCTGTTGAAAGATGTCCGACACGTTCCGGAAGTTCGTCTGAACCTGATATCAGCCGGTCGGCTAGATGATGAAGGCTACACGGGTAGCATCCGGAACGGTGTCATGAAGTTCAGCAAAGGGAGCCTGATTGTGGCTCGGGCCCGGAAGGTAAACACTCTGTACCTGATGAATGCCCGGTTATGTTCGGAAGAAGTGAACGTGGCTTCCGACACTGCCGGTGAGCTGTGGCACAAGAGGCTATGTCACATGAGTGAGAAGGGGATGAAGAGGCTTGGAGACGACAACCTCATTCCAGTGAAGAACGTGCACTTAGAGAAGTGCACTGATTGTCTGGCCGGTAAGCAGAACCGGACCTCCTTCCGACCAAGGCCACCGATGAGACGTAATGCACCACTGGAGTTGGTGCATACGGATGTCTATCAAGTAGACACGAAGTCACATGCCGGAGCGCAGTACTTCGTGACGTTCATAGATGACCACAGCCGGAAGCTGTGGGCCACACCGCTGAAGACGAAGGATCAGGTGTTATCCGTCTTCAAAGAGCTCCACGCGAGAGTGGAAAGAGAAACCGGCCGGAAGCTGAAGGCGGTTCGAGCAGATAACGGAGGTGAGTACCGGGGGCAGTTCGAGGAGTACTGCCGCTCGAAGGGAATCCGGCTCGAATTTACCATGCCGAAGACGCCGGAACTAAACGGACTGGCCGAGAGGATGAAGCGGACCATAATGGAGAGGGTCCGGAGTATGCTAACGCATGCAAAACTACCCAAGAAGTTTTGGGCTGAGGCACTGTCGACGACGACATATGTGATAAACAGATCACCCTCAGTACCCTTGGACGGAGACACGCCACAGAGAGTATGGACCGGTAAGGAAGTGTCCTACCGGCATCTGAGGGTGTTCGGGTGTCTTGCGTACGTGCATGTAGCAAAGGATCGGAGAGGAAAGCTAGATCCAAAGACCCGGCCATGCATATTCCTCGGTTACGGTGACGATGAGTTCGGCTACCGAGTGTGGGACCCGGTTGACAAGAAGGTATTCCGGAGTCGAGATATTATCTTCATGGAGGACAAGACGCTCGCCGACTGGGAGTCGGAGAAGAAGATAGTGAACTCCGAGTCGACCGGTAAGATAGACTCTACAATGAGCAGACCCAACCGGCAAGAGACCGGTTAGCACTCGAGGAACCAGCCGGTTACGGTGAGGATACCGAACCGGCAGAAGAGGAAGTAGAGGAAGCTGAGACCGGAACCGGTCAAGATCCCGAATCGGATTCGGATGAAGAGCAAACGGAGGAACTGATTACCGAAGTCCGAAGACGTAGATATCCTCTCAGAGAGAGAAGGGCGCCCTGGAGATTTCCGGATGCAGAACATGTCCTGCTAACCGATGAGGGGGAGCCGGAAAGCTTCGAAGAAGCGAAGGAAGACACCCACAACCGAAAATGGTTAAGTGCCATGCAGGATGAAATGGATTCCCTGCATGAGAACCATACGTACGAATTGGTGGAGCTGCCGAAAGGAAAGCGGGCACTCCGAAACAAGTGGGTGTTCAAGTTGAAACCGGGAGATGCCGGCAACCCCCCGAGATACAAAGCCAGGATCGTGGTGAAGGGGTTCCAGCAGAAGAAGGGCGTGGACTTCGACGAAATATTCGCCCCGGTAGTAAAGATGACCTCCATCCGGACGGTGCTGAGTATAGCAGCAAGCATGGATCTCGAGGTAGAGCAGCTGGACGTGACGATGGCATTCCTTCACGGCGACCTCGAAGAGGAGATCTACATGCAGCAACCGGAAGGATTTGTGGAGAAAGGGAAGGAGCACCTGGTATGCCGGTTGAAGAAGAGCCTGTACGGACTGAAGCAGGCTCCCCGGCAATGGTATCGGAAGTTCGACTCCTTCATGACCGATCAAGGGTACCACAAGACGCAGGCCGATCACTGCGTGTTTGTGAAGAAGTTCGAAGGAGGGGACTTCCTGATACTCCTCCTGTACGTGGATGACATGTTGATCGTCAGACGAGACCAAGGAAAAATACGGATGCTGAAGAAGGCTCTCAACCGGACCTTCTCAATGAAGGACTTGGGTCCGGCAAGACAGATGTTGGGGATGCACATCATTCGGGACCGGTCAGTGAAGCAACTATGGCTGTCACAGGAGAAGTATGTGACAAAGGTGCTTCACCGGTTCAACATGTCAGATGCAAAACCGGTCGGATCGACACTTCCGGCAAACTGCAAGTTGTCCGGCAAGCAAAGCCCGAAGACAAAAGGAGAGAAGGCAGATATGATGAAGATTCCATATGCCTCTGCCGTCGGGAGCTTGATGTACGCAATGGTTTGTACCCGACCGGACATTGGATACGCAGTCGGAGTGGTGAGCCGGGTTATGAGCAACCCCGGCAAGGAGCATTGGAACGCGGTCAAGTGGATACTCCGGTATTTGAAGGGCACTTCAAATATGTGTCTCCGATTCCGCACCGGAAAACCTCAACTGGACGGTTTCACCGATTCGGACATGTCGGCTGATGTGGATACCAGCCGGTCTACATCCGGGTATGTGATGACATATGCAGGGGGAGCTGTCTCGTGGCAGTCGAGGCTGCAGAAGACGGTTGCATTGTCAACCACAGAGGCGGAGTACATGGCAGCTGTGGAAGCCGGCAAGGAAATATTATGGATGAAGGACTTCATCGGGGAGCTCGGTATCCGGCAAGAGGAATACCGACTCTACTGCGACAATCAAAGTGCCATCCACCTTGCTAAGAATGCAGCCTACCATTCCCGGACGAAGCATATCCAGCGGAGGTATCACTGGATCCGGGAAAGGGTAGATGACCAGGAATTCGCATTGGCAAAGATCCACACGGCTGAGAACGGGTCAGATATGCTGACCAAAGTGCTGACACCCGACAAACTGGACGCATGCCGGAAGAGGATCGGGCTGGAAAGACACCCCATGCCGGAGTGAAGGGGGAGTTTGTTGGTAGACAGGTCCCTCCGGATGGGAAGGGAGAAGAACAGTGCCGATGAACAAACTCGACTGCGGAGAGTCGGATGGTGTAGGCCCGACTGCGGAAAGCCGGATGAGGAGTACCCGACTGCGGAGAGTCGGATGGTGTAGGCCCGGTATGAACCGGATGAGAAGTACCCGACTGCGGAGAGCCGGATGGAGCCCATCAAGGCTACATTTGTAAATAGCCGAAAAGTCATATTAGTAAAATATGACTTAGGGCAAACCTTTTAGTTATACGTGTGTGTTGTTGTTTTATATACATAGTTATTCTAGTTGTTATCTTTTCTGTCGTTGGTGCAAGAGGAAATCAGAGTGCGTAACTGTACAGAGAGAGAGAGAGAAAGAGAGACGAGGTCGTTGCCTGCCTCTGTTGTAACCGCCGCCTGTGGCGAAGATCTGAGAGCACGAGGTCGTTGCCTCAGTGATCTCACTGTTGTATACTTCTGCATAGTGACAGTTTGCAGCTTGTGGGCTGCCGTGGTTTTTCCCCCTATTTTTGGGGTTTTCCACGTATACCTCCTGTGCACCATTTCTCCTCTTTTGTGTTACGTTTTAATTACCTGTTTTGCTGTGTATGTAAAGAATCTCGGTTGTGGCCGAGCGACGGACATAAGGAACGTCAACTTCCCAACACATACCTGGCTCGTGTGATATCGGATTTTTCTGTTCAAACATGCGAATCGAACCTAACAACGTTAGCTATGATATGGAATTCAAAAATCATAATTTTGAAAGACAGGTCTGGAGAGATAAAGTAAAACGCACAGATGAGGGTTTAAGTAGATAATAGCTTGTGAGTAAATCGAAATGTTCATACGTGGCTCGTGTCATATCAGATTTTAATGTTCAAATATGCGAATCGAAGCAAACAACGTTAACTATAATATAGAATTTTAAAAAATGATTTTGAAACTCAGGTCGAGAGACATGACGAAATTAGCAAATTTGAGGAGGTAGTGGAGAAGAGCGCGTTAGTAAATTACAATGTTCATACCTGGCTCGTGTGATATCGGATTTCTGTGTTCAAACATGCGAATCGAAGCTAACAACGCTTGCTATGATATGGAATTAAAAAATCAAGATTTTGAAACTCAGGTCTACAGACATGACGAAATTAGCAAATTTGAGGAGGTAGTGGAGAAGAGCGCGTTAGTAAATTAAAATGTTCATACTTGGCTCGTGTGATATCGGATTTTTGTGTTCAAAAATGCGAATCAAAGCTAACAAAGCTAGCTATGATATAGAATTAAAAAATCAAGATTTTCAAACTCAAGTCGAGAAACATGAAGAAATTAGCAAATTTGAGGAGGGAGTTTAGAAGAGCGCGTTAGTAAATTAAAATTTTCATACTTGGCTCGTGTGATATCGGATTTTTGTGTTCAAACTTGCGAATCGAAGCTAACAAACCTAGCTATGATATAGAAGGTCGTAGACAAGAGCCCGTTAGTAATTGAAAATATTCATTCCTGGCTCGTGTGATATCAGATTTTTGTGTTCAAACATGCGAATCGAACCTAATAACACTAGCTCTAATATGGAATTCAAAAATCAAGATTTTGAAACTCAAGTCGAGAGACATAAAGAAACTAGCAAATTTGAGGAGGGAGTTGAGTAGAACCAGTGAGCAAATTAAAATGTTCATACCTCGCTTGTGCGATATCGGATTTTTCTGTTCAAACATGCCAATCGAAGCTAACAACGCTAGCTATGATATAGAATTCAAAAATAAATATTTTCAAACTCAGGTCAAGAGACATAAAGAAATTAGCAAATTTGAGGAGGGAGTTGACAAGAGCTAGTAGGTAAATTAAAATGTTCATACCTGGCTCTGTGATATCGGATTTTTGTGTTCAAACATGCGAATCGAAGCAGACAACGCTTGCTATGATATAGAATTAAAAAATCAAGATTTTGAAACTAAGGTCGAGAGACATGACGAAATTATCATATTTGAGGAGGTAGTCGAGAGCAGTGCGCTAGTAAATTAAAATGTTCATACCTGGCTCGTGTGATATCTGATTTTTGTGTTCAAACATGCGAATCGAAGGTAACAACGCTATCTATGATATAGAATTAAAAAATCAAGATTTTGAAACTCAGGTCAAAAGACATGAAGAAATTAGCAAATTTGAGGAGGGGGTTGACAAGAGCTAGTAGGTAAATTAAAAGTTTCATACCTGGCTCGTGTGATATCGGATTTTTGTATTCAAACATGCGAATCGAAGCAGACAACGCTTGCTATGATATAGAATTAAAAAATCAAGATTTTGAAACTAAGGTCGAGAGACATGACGAAATTAGCATATTTGAGGAGGTAGTCGAGAACAGTGCGCTAGTAAATTAAAATGTTCATACCTGGCTCGTGTGATATCTGATTTTTGTGTTCAAACATGCGAATCGAAGGTAACAACGCTATCTATGATATAGAATTAAAAAATCAAGATTTTGAAACTCAGGTCAAAAGACATGAAGAAATTAGCAAATTTGAGGAGGGGGTTGACAAGAGCTAGTAGGTAAATTAAAATGTTCATACCTGGCTCGTGTGATATTACATTTTCGTGTTCAAACATGCGAATCGAAGCTAACAACGCTTGCATTGATATGGAATTAAAAAATCAAGATTTTGAAACTCAAGTCCAGAGACATGACGAAGTTAGCAAATTTGAGGAGGCAGTGGAGAAGAGCGCGTTAGTAAATTTGAGGAGGGGGTTGATATGGAATTAAAAAATCAAGATTCTGAAACTCAGGTCGAGAGAAATGAAGAAATTAGCAAATTTAAGGAGGGAGTTTAGAAGAGCTAGTAGGTAAATTAAGATGTTGATACCTGGCTCGTGTGATATTGGATTTCTGTGTTCAAACATGCGAATCGAAGCTAACAATGCTTGCTATGATATGGAATTAAAAAATCAAGATTTTGAAACTCAAGTCCAGAGACATGACGAAATTAGCAAATTTGAGGAGGTAGTGGAGAAGAGCGCGTTAGTAAATTAAAATTTTCATAACTGGCTCGTGTGATATCGGATTTTTGTGTTCAAACATGCGAATCGAAGCAGACATCGCTTGCTATGATATAGAATTAAAAAATCAAGATTTTGAAACTAAGGTCGAGAGACATGACGAAATTATCATATTTGAGGAGGTAGTCGAGAGCAGTGCGCTAGTAAATTAAAATGTTCATACCTGGCTCGTGTGATATCTGATTTTTGTGTTCAAACATGCGAATCGAAGGTAACAACGCTATCTATGATATAGAATTAAAAAATCAAGATTTTGAAACTCAGGTCAAAAGACATGAAGAAATTAGCAAATTTGAGGAGGGGGTTGACAAGAGCTAGTAGGTAAATTAAAAGTTTCATACCTGGCTCGTGTGATATCGGATTTTTGTATTCAAACATGCGAATCGAAGCAGACAACGCTTGCTATGATATAGAATTAAAAAATCAAGATTTTGAAACTCAGGTCGAGAGACATGACGAAATTACCAAATTTTAGGAGTGAGTTGGGAAGAGCTAGTAGGTAAATTAAAATGGTCATACCTGGGGAGCGTGATATCAGAATTTTGTGTTCAAACATGCGAATCGAAGCTAACAACGCTAGCTATGATATGGAATTAAAAAATGAAGATTTTGAAACTCAGGTCGAGAGACATGACGAAATTACCAAATTTGAGGAGTGAGTTGGGAAGAGCTAGTAGGTAAATTAAAATGTTCATACCTGGCTCGTGTGATATTACATTTTTGTGTTCAAACATGCGAATCGAAGCTAACAACGCTTGCATTGATATGGAATTAAAAAATCAAGATTTTGAAACTCAAGTCCAGAGACATGACGAAGTTAGCAAATTTGAGGAGGCAGTGGAGAAGAGCGCGTTAGTAAATTTGAGGAGGGGGTTGATATGGAATTAAAAAATCAAGATTCTGAAACTCAGGTCGAGAGACATGAAGAAATTAGCAAATTTAAGGAGGGAGTTTAGAAGAGCTAGTAGGTAAATTAAAATGTTGATACCTGGCTCGTGTGATATTGGATTTCTGTGTTCAAACATGCGAATCGAAGCTAACAACGCTTGCTATGATATGGAATTAAAAAATCAAGATTTTGAAACTCAAGTCCAGAGACATGACGAAACTAGCAAATTTGAGGAGGTAGTGCAGAAGAGCGCATTAGTAAATTAAAATTTTCATACCTGGCTCGTGTGATATCGGATTTTTGTGTTCGAACATGCGAATCGAAGCTAACAAACCTAGCTATGATATAGAAGGTCGTAGACAAGAGCCCGTTAGTAATTGAAAATATTCATTCCTAGCTCGTGTGATATCGGATTTTTGTGTTCAAACATGCGAATCGAACCTAATAACACTAGCTCGAATATGGAATTAAAAAATCAAGATTTTTAAACTTAGCTCGAGAGACATGAAGAAATTAGCAAATTTGAGGAGGGGGTTTAGAAGAGCGTGTTAGTAATTGAAAATATTCATTCCTGGCTCGTGTGATATCGGACTTTTGTGTTCAAACATGCGAATCGAACCTAATAACACTAGCTCTAATATGGAATTAAAAAATCAAGATTTTGAAACTCAAGTCGAGAGACATGAAGAAATTAGCAAATTTAAGGAGGGAGTTGACAAGAGCTAGTGACCAAATTAAAATGTTCATAGCTCGCTCGTGCGATATCGGATTTCTCTGTTCAAACATGCCAATCGAAGCTAACAACGCTTGCTATGATATGGAATTAAAAAATCAAGATTTTGAAACTCAAGTCCAGAGACATGACGAAATTAGCAAATTTGAGGAGGTAGTGCAGAAGAGCGCGTTAGTAAATTAAAATTTTCATACCTGGCTCGTGTGATATCGGATTTTTGTGTTCGAACATGCGAATCGAAGCTAACAAACCTAGCTATGATATAGAAGGTCGTAGACAAGAGCCCGTTAGTAATTGAAAATATTCATTCCTAGCTCGTGTGATATCGGATTTTTGTGTTCAAACATGCGAATCGAACCTAATAACACTAGCTCGAATATGGAATTAAAAAATCAAGATTTTTAAACTTAGCTCGAGAGACATGAAGAAATTAGCAAATTTGAGGAGGGGGTTTAGAAGAGCGTGTTAGTAATTGAAAATATTCATTCCTGGCTCGTGTGATATCGGACTTTTGTGTTCAAACATGCGAATCGAACCTAATAACACTAGCTCTAATATGGAATTAAAAAATCAAGATTTTGAAACTCAAGTCGAGAGACATGAAGAAATTAGCAAATTTAAGGAGGGAGTTGACAAGAGCTAGTGGCCAAATTAAAATGTTCATAGCTCGCTCGTGCGATATCGGATTTCTCTGTTCAAACATGCCAATCGAAGCTAACAACGCTAGCTATGATATACAATTCAAAAATAAATATTTTCAAACTCAGATCGAGAGACATGAAAAAATTAGCAAATTTGAGGAGGCAGTTGACAAGAGCTAGTAGGTAAATTAAAATGTTCATACCTGGCTCGTGTGATATCGGATTTTTCTGTTCAAACATGCGAATCGAAGCAGACAACGCTTGCTATGATATAGAATTAAAATATCAAGATTTTAAAACTAAGGTCGAGAGACATGACGAAATTAGCAAATCTGTGGAGGTAGTCGAGAAGAGCGCGCTAGTAAATTAAAATGTTCATACCTGGCTTGTGTGATATCTGATTTTTGTGTTCAAACATGCGAATCGAAGGTAACAACGCTATCTATGATATAGAATTAAAAAATCAAGATTTTGAAACTCAGGTCGAGAGACATGAAGAAATTAGCAAATTTGAGGAGGGGGTTGACAAGAACTAGTAGGTAAATTAAAATGTTCATACTTGGCTCATGTGATATCATATTTTTGTGTTCAAACATGCGAATCGAAGCTAACAACGCTAGCTCTGATATGGAATTAAAAAATCAAGATTTTGATACTCAGGTCGAGAGAAATGAAGAAATTAGCAAATTTAAGGAGGGAGTTTAGAAGAGCTAGTAGGTAAATTAAAATGTTCACACCTGGCTCGTGTGATACTGGATTTCTGTGTTCAAACATGCGAATCGAAGCTAACAACGCTTGCTATGATATGGAATTAAAAAAACAAGAATTTGAAACTCAAGTCCAGAGAGATGACGAAATTAGCAAATTTGAGGAGGTACTGGAGAAGAGCGCGTTAGTAAATTAAAATCTTCATACCTGGCTCGTGTGACATTGGATTTTTCTGTTCAAACATGCGAATCGAAGCTAACAAAGCTAGCTATGATATAGAAGGTCGTAGACAAGAGCCCGTTAGTAATTGAAAATATTCATTCCTTGCTCGTGTGATATCGGATTTTTGTGTTCAAACATGCGAATCGAAGCTAATAACACTAGCTCTAATATGGAATTAAAAAATCAAGATTTTGAAACTCAGGTCGAGAGACATGAAGAAATTAACAAATTTGAGGAGGGAGTTGACAAGAGCTAGTAGGTAAATTAAAATGTTCATACCTGGCTCCAATGATATCGGATTTTTGTGTTCAAACATTTGAATCGAAGCTAACAACGCTAGTCCTGATATGGAATTAAAAAATCAAGATTCTGAAACTCAGATCGAGAGACATGAAGAAATTAACAAATTTGAGAAGGGAGTTGACAAGAGCTAATAGGTAAATTAAAATGTTCATACATGGCTCATATGATATCTGATTTTTGTGTTCAAACATGCGAATCGAAGTAGACAACGCTTGCTATTATATGGAATTAAAAAATTAAGATTTTGAAACTAAGGTCGAGAGACATGACGAAATTAGCAAATTTAAGGAGGGAATTTAGAAGAGCTAGTAGGTAAATTAAAATGTTCATACCTGGCTCGTGTGATATTGGATTTCTGTGTTCAAACATGCGAATCGAAGCTAACAATGCTTGCAATGATATGGAATTAAAAAAACAAGAATTTGAAACTCAAGTCCAGAGAGATGACGAAATTAGCAAATTTGAGGAGGTAGTGGAGAAAAGCGCGTTAGTAAATTAAAATGTTCATACCTGGCTCGTGTGATATCGGATTTTTCTGTTCAAACATGCGAATCGAAGCTAACAAAGCTAGCTATGATATAGAAGGTCGTAGACAAGAGCCCGTTTGTAATTGAAAATATTCATTCCTGGCTCGTGTGATATCGGATTTTTGTGTTCAAACATGCGAATGGAAGCTAATAACACTAGCTCTAATATGGAATTAAAAAATCAAGATTTCGAAACTCAGGTCGAGAGACATGAAGAAATTAACAAATTTGAGGAGGGAGTTGACAAGAGCTAGTAGGTAAATTAAAATGTTCATACATGGCTCATAGGATATCTGATTTTTGTGTTCAAACATTCCAATAGAAGCTAAAAACGCTCGTTCAGATATGGAATTAAAAAATCAAGATTTTAAAACTTAGGTCGAAAGACATGAAGAAATTCACAAATTTGAGGAGGGGGTTGAAAAGATCTAGTACGTAGATTAAAATGTTTATACCTGGCTCGTATGATATCGCATTTTTGTGTTCAAACATTCGAATCGAAGCTAACAACGCTAGTTCTGATATGGAATTAAAAAATCAAGATTCTGAAACTCAGAACAAAAGACATGAAGAAATTAACAAATTTGAGGAGGGAGTTGACAAGAGCTAGTAGGTAAATTAAAATGTTCATACATGGCTCATATGATATCTGATTTTTGTGTTCAAACATTCGAATCGAAGCTAAAAACGCTCGTTCTGATATGGAATTAAAAAATCATGATTTTAAAACTCAGGTCGAAAGACATGAAGAAATTAGCAAATTTGAGCAGGGAGTTGAGTAGAGCCTGTGAGCAAATTACAATGTTCATACCTGGCTCGTGCGATATTGTATTTTTGTGTTCAAACATGCTAATCGAAGGTAACAACGATATCTAAGATATAGAATTAAAAAATTAATATGTTGAAACTCAGGTCGAGAGAAATGAAGAAATTAGCAAATTTGAGGAGGGGGTTGACAAGAGCTAGTAGGTAAATTAAAATGTTCATACCTGGCTCGTGTGATATTGGATTTTTGTGTTCAAACATGCGAATCGAAGCTAACAACACTTGCTATGATACGGGAATTAAAAAATCATGATTTTGAAACTCAGGTCGAGAGACATGACGAAATTAGCAAATTTGAGGAGGTAGTGGAGAAGAGCGCGTTCGTAAATTAAAATGTTCATACCTGGCTCGTGTGATATCGGATTTTTCTGTTCAAACATTTGAATCGAAGCTAACAACGCTAGTCCTGATATGGAATTAAAAAATCAAGATTCTGAAACTCAGATCGAGAGACATGAAGAAATTAACAAATTTGAGAAGGGAGTTGACAAGAGCTAATAGGTAAATTAAAATGTTCATACATGGCTCATATGATATATAATTTTTGTGTTCAAACATGCGAATCGAAGTAGACAACGCTTGCTATTATATGGAATTAAAAAATTAAGATTTTGAAACTAAGGTCGAGAGACATGACGAAATTAGCAAATTTAAGGAGGGAATTTAGAAGAGCTAGTAGGTAAATTAAAATGTTCATACCTGGCTCGTGTGATATTGGATTTCTGTGTTCAAACATGCGAATCGAAGCTAACAATGCTTGCAATGATATGGAATTAAAAAAACAAGAATTTGAAACTCAAGTCCAGAGAGATGACGAAATTAGCAAATTTGAGGAGGTAGTGGAGAAAAGCGCGTTAGTAAATTAAAATGTTCATACCTGGCTCGTGTGATATCGGATTTTTCTGTTCAAACATGCGAATCGAAGCTAACAAAGCTAGCTATGATATAGAAGGTCGTAGACAAGAGCCCGTTTGTAATTGAAAATATTCATTCCTGGCTCGTGTGATATCGGATTTTTGTGTTCAAACATGCGAATGGAAGCTAATAACACTAGCTCTAATATGGAATTAAAAAATCAAGATTTCGAAACTCAGGTCGAGAGACATGAAGAAATTAACAAATTTGAGGAGGGAGTTGACAAGAGCTAGTAGGTAAATTAAAATGTTCATACATGGCTCATAGGATATCTGATTTTTGTGTTCAAACATTCCAATAGAAGCTAAAAACGCTCATTCAGATATGGAATTAAAAAATCAAGATTTTAAAACTTAGGTCGAAAGACATGAAGAAATTCACAAATTTGAGGAGGGGGTTGAAAAGATCTAGTACGTAGATTAAAATGTTTATACCTGGCTCGTATGATATCGCATTTTTGTGTTCAAACATTCGAATCGAAGCTAACAACGCTAGTTCTGATATGGAATTAAAAAATCAAGATTCTGAAACTCAGAACAAAAGACATGAAGAAATTAACAAATTTGAGGAGGGAGTTGACAAGAGCTAGTAGGTAAATTAAAATGTTCATACATGGCTCATATGATATCTGATTTTTGTGTTCAAACATTCGAATCGAAGCTAAAAACGCTCGTTCTGATATGGAATTAAAAAATCATGATTTTAAAACTCAGGTCGAAAGACATGAAGAAATTAGCAAATTTGAGCAGGGAGTTGAGTAGAGCCTGTGAGCAAATTACAATGTTCATACCTGGCTCGTGCGATATTGTATTTTTGTGTTCAAACATGCTAATCGAAGGTAACAACGATATCTAAGATATAGAATTAAAAAATTAATATGTTGAAACTCAGGTCGAGAGAAATGAAGAAATTAGCAAATTTGAGGAGGGGGTTGACAAGAGCTAGTAGGTAAATTAAAATGTTCATACCTGGCTCGTGTGATATTGGATTTTTGTGTTCAAACATGCGAATCGAAGCTAACAACACTTGCTATGATACGGGAATTAAAAAATCATGATTTTGAAACTCAGGTCGAGAGACATGACGAAATTAGCAAATTTGAGGAGGTAGTGGAGAAGAGCGCGTTCGTAAATTAAAATGTTCATACCTGGCTCGTGTGATATCGGATTTTTCTGTTCAAACATGCGAATCGAAGCTAACAAAGCTAGCTATGATATAGAAGGTCGTAGAAAAGAGCCCGTTAGTAATTGAAACTATTCATTCCTGGCTCGTGTGATATCGGATTTTTGTGTTCAAACATGCGAATCGAAGCTAATAACACTAGCTCTAATATGGAATTAAAAAATCAAGATCTTAAAACTCAGGTCGAGAGACATGAAGAAATTCACAAATTTGAGGAGGGAGTTGACAAGAGCTAGTAGGTAAATTAAAATGTTCATACCTGGCTCGTATGATATCGGATTTTTGTGTTCAAACATTGGAATCGAAGCTCACAACGCTAGTTCTGATATGGGATTAGAAAATCAAAATTTTGAAACTCAGGTCGAGAGATATGAAGAAATTAGCAAATTTGAGGAGGGAGTTGACAAGAGCTAGTAGGTAAATTAAAATGTTCATACCTGGCTCATATGATATCTGATTTTTGTGTTCAAACATTCGAATCGAAGCTAACAACGCTAGTTCTAATATGGAATTAAAAAATCAAGATTTTGAAACTCAGGTCGAAAAAAAGAAGAAATTAGCAAATTTGAGGAGGGGGTTGACAAGAGCTAGTAGGTAGATTAAAATGTTTATACCTGGCTCGTATGATATCGCATTTTTGTGTTCAAACATTCGAATCGAAGCTAACAACGCTAGTTCTGATATGGAATTAAAAAATCAAGATTCTGAAACTCAGAACAAAAGACATGAAGAAATTAACAAATTTGAGGAGGGAGTTGACAAGAGCTAGTAGGTAAATTAAAATGTTCATACATGGCTCATATGATATCTGATTTTTGTGTTCAAACATTCGAATCGAAGCTAAAAACGCTCGTTCTGATATGGAATTAAAAAATCATGATTTTAAAACTCAGGTCGAAAGACATGAAGAAATTAGCAAATTTGAGGAGGGAGTTGAGTAGAGCCTGTGAGCAAATTACAATGTTCATACCTGGCTCGTGCGATATTGTATTTTTGTGTTCAAACATGCTAATCGAAGGTAACAACGATATCTAAGATATAGAATTAAAAAATTAATATGTTGAAACTCAGGTCGAGAGAAATGAAGAAATTAGCAAATTTGAGGAGGGGGTTGACAAGAGCTAGTAGGTAAATTAAAATGTTCATACCTGGCTCGTGTGATATTGGATTTTTGTGTTCAAACATGCGAATCGAAGCTAACAACACTTGCTATGATATGGGAATTAAAAAATCATGATTTTGAAACTCAGGTTGAGAGACATGACGAAATTAGCAAATTTGAGGAGGTAGTGGAGAAGAGCGCGTTCGTAAATTAAAATGTTCATACCTGGCTCGTGTGATATCGGATTTTTGTGTTCAAACATGCGAATCGAAGCTAACAAAGCTAGCTATGATATAGAAGGTCGTAGAAAAGAGCCCGTTAGTAATTGAAACTATTCATTCCTGGCTCGTGTGATATTGGATTTTTGTGTTCAAACATGCGAATCGAAGCTAATAACACTAGCTCTAATATGGAATTAAAAAATCAAGATCTTAAAGCTCAGGTCGAGAGACATGAAGAAATTCACAAATTTGAGGAGGGAGTTGACAAGAGCTAGTAGGTAAATTAAAATGTTCATACCTGGCTCGTATGATATCGGATTTTTGTGTTCAAACATTCGAATCGAAGCTCACAACGCTAGTTCTGATATGGGATTAGAAAATCAAAATTTTGAAACTCAGGTCGAGAGATATGAAGAAATTAGCAAATTTGAAGAAATTTTGAAACTGTGGAGAGTTGGATGGTGTAGGCCCGGTATGAACCGGATGAGAAGTACCCGACTGCGGAGAGCCGGATGAGGAGTACCCGACTGCGGAGAGCCGGATGGAGCCCATCAAGGCTACATTTGTAAATAGCCGAAAAGTCATATTAGTAAAATATGACTTAGGGCAAACCTTTTAGTTATACGTGTGTGTTGTTGTTTTATATACATAGTTATTCTAGTTGTTATCTTTTCTGTCGTTGGTGCAAGAGGAAATCAGAGCGCGTAACTGTACAGAGAGAGAGAGAGAGAAAGAGAGACGATGTCGTTGCCTGCCTCTGTTGTAACCGCCGCCTGTGGCGAAGATCTGAGAGCACGAGGTCGTTGCCTCAGTGATCTCACTATTGTATACTTCTGCATAGTTACAGTTTGCAGCTTGTGGGCTGCCGTGGTTTTTCCCCCTATTTTTGGGGTTTTCCACGTATACCTCCTGTGCACCATTTCTCCTCTTTTGTGTTGCGTTTTAATTACCTGTTTTGCTGTGTATGTAAAGAATCTTGGTTGTGGCCGAGCGACGGACATAAGGAACGTCAACTTCCCAACACATACCTGGCTCGTGTGATATCGGATTTTTGTGTTCAAACATGCGAATCGAACCTAACAACGTTAGCTATGATATGGAATTCAAAAATCATAATTTTGAAAGACAGGTCTGGAGAGATAAAGTAAAACGCACAGATGAGGGTTTAAGTAGATAATAGCTTGTGAGTAAATAGAAATGTTCATACGTGGCTCGTGTCATATCAGATTTTAATGTTCAAACATGCGAATCGAAGCAAACAACGTTAACTATAATATAGAATTTTAAAAAATGATTTTGAAACTCAGGTCGAGAGACATGACAAAATTAGCAAATTTGAGGAGGTCGTGGAGAAGAGCGCGTTAGTAAATTACAATGTTCATACCTGGCTCGTGTGATATCTGATTTTTGTGTTCAAACATGCGAATCGAAGGTAACAACGCTATCTATGATATAGAATTAAAAAATCAAGATTTTGAAACTCAGGTCAAAAGACATGAAGAAATTAGCAAATTTGAGGAGGGGGTTGACAAGAGCTAGTAGGTAAATTAAAATGTTCATACCTGGCTCGTGTGATATTACATTTTTGTGTTCCAAAATGCGAATCGAAGCTAACAAAGCTAGTCGAGAACACTGCGCTAATAAATTAAAATGTTCATAACTGGCTCGTGTCATATCTGATTTTTGTGTTCAAACATGCGAATCGAAGGTAACAACGCTATCTATGATATAGAATTAAAAAATCAAGATTTTGAAACTCAGGTCAAAAGACATGAAGAAATTAGCGAATTTGAGGAGGGGGTTGACAAGAGCTAGTAGGTAAATTAAAATGTTCATACCTGGCTCGTGTGATATTACATTTTTGTGTTCAAACATGCGAATCGAAGCTAACAACGCTTGCATTGATATGGAATTAAAAAATCAAGATTTTGAAACTCAAGTCCAGAGACATGACGAAGTTAGCAAATTTGAGGAGGCAGTGGAGAAGAGCGCGTTAGTAAATTTGAGGAGGGGGTTGATATGGAATTAAAAAATCAAGATTCTGAAACTCAGGTCGAGAGAAATGAAGAAATTAGCAAATTTAAGGAGGGAGTTTAGAAGAGCTAGTAGGTAAATTAAAATGTTCATACCTGGCTCGTGTGATATTGGATTTCTGTGTTCAAACATGCGAATCGAAGCTAACAACGCTTGCTATGATATGGAATTAAAAAATCAAGATTTTGAAACTCAAGTCCAGAGACATGACGAAATTAGCAAATTTGAGGAGGTAGTGGAGAAGAGCGCGTTAGTAAATTAAAATTTTCATACCTGGCTCCTGTGATATCGGATTTTTGTGTTCAAACATGCGAATCGAAGCTAACAAACCTAGCTATGATATAGAAGGTCGTAGACAAGAGACCGTTAGTAATTGAAAATATTCATTCTTGGCTCGTGTGATATCAGATTTTTGTGTTCAAACATGCGAATCGAAGCTAATAACACTAGCTCTAATATGGAATTAAAAAATCAAGATTTCGAAACTCAGGTCGAGAGACATGAAGAAATTAACAAATTTGAGGAGGGAGTTGACAAGAGCTAGTAGGTAAATTAAAATGTTCATACCTGGCTCGTGTGATATTGGATTTTTGTGTTCAAACATTCGAATCGAAGCTCACAACGCTAGTTCTCATATGGGATTAGAAAATCAAAATTTTGAAACTCAGGTCGAGAGATATGAAGAAATTAGCAAATTTGAGGAGGGAGTTGACAAGAGCTAGTAGGTAAATTAAAATGTTTATACCTGGCTCGTATGATATCGCATTTTTGTGTGCAAACATTCGAATCGAAGCTAACAACGCTAATTCTGAAATGGAATTAAAAAATCAAGATTCTGAAACTCAGATCAAGAGATATGAAGAAATTAACAAATTTGAGGAGGGAGTTGACAAGAGCTAGTAGGTAAATTAAAATGTTCATACATGGCTCATATGATATCTGATTTTTGTGTTCAAACATTCGAATCGAAGCTAAAAACGCTCGTTCTGATATGGAATTAAAAAATCAAGATTTTAAAACACAGGTCGAAAGACATGAAGAAATTAGCAAATTTGAGGAGGGAGTTGAGTAAAGCCTGTGAGCAAATTACAATGTTCATACCTGGCTCTATCGATATTGTATTTTTGTGTTCAAACATGCTAATCGAAGGTAACAACGATATCTAAGATATAGAATTAAAAAATTAATATGTTGAAACTCAGGTCGAGAGAAATGAAGAAATTAGCAAATTTGAGGAGGGGGTTGACAAGAGCTAGTAGGTAAATTAAAATGTTCATACCTGGCTCGTGTGATATTGGATTTTTGTGTTCAAACATGCGAATCGAAGCTAACAACACTTGCTATGATATGGGAATTAAAAAATCATGATTTTGAATCTCAGGTCGAGAGACATGACGAAATTAGCAAATTTGAGGAGGTAGTGGAGAAGAGCGCGTTCGTAAATTAAAATGTTCATACCTGGCTCGTGTGATATCGGATTTTTGTGTTCAAACATGCGAATCGAAGCTAACAAAGCTAGCTATGATATAGAAGGTCGTCGAGAAGAGCCCGTTAGTAATTGAAACTATTCATTCCTGGCTCGTGTGATATTGAATTTTTGTGTTCAAACATGCGAATCGAAGATAATAACACTAGCTCTAATATGGAATTAAAAAATCGAGATCTTAAAACTCAGGTCGAGAGACATGAAGAAATTCACAAATTTGAGGAGGGAGTTGACAAGAGCTAGTAGGTAAATTAAAATGTTCATACCTGGCTCCTGTGATATCGGATTTTTGTGTTCAAACATGCGAATCGAAGCTAACAAACCTAGCTATGATATAGAAGGTCGTAGACAAGAGACCGTTAGTAATTGAAAATATTCATTCTTGGCTCGTGTGATATCAGATTTTTGTGTTCAAACATGCGAATCGAAGCTAATAACACTAGCTCTAATATGGAATTAAAAAATCAAGATTTTCAAACTCAGGTCGAGAGACATGAAGAAATTCACAAATTTGAGGAGGGAGTTGACAAGAGCTAGTAGGTAAATTAAAATGTTCATACCTGGCTTGTGTGATATCGGATTTTTGTGTTGAAACATGCGAATCGAAGCTAACAAAGCTAGCTATGATATAGAAGGTCGTAGAAAAGAGCCCGTTAGTAATTGAAACCATTCATTCCTGGCTCGTGTGATATTGGATTTTTGTGTTCAAACATGCGAATCGAAGCTAATAACACTAGCTCTAATATGGAATTAAAAAATCAAGATTTTCAAACTCAGGTCGAGAGACATGAAGAAATTCACAAATTTGAGGAGGGAGTTGACAAGAGCTAGTAGGTAAATTAAAATGTTCATGCCTGGCTCGTATGATATCGGATTTTTGTGTTCAAACATTCGAATCGAAGCTAACAACGCTAGTTCTGATATGGGATTAGAAAATCGAAATTTTGAAACTCAGGTCGAGAGATATGAAGAAATTAGCAAATTTGAGGAGGGAGTTGAGAAGAGCTAGTAGGAAAATTAAAATGTTTATACCTGGCTCGTATGATATCGGATTTTTGTGTTCAAACATTGGAATCGAAGCTAAAAACGCTCGTTCTGATATGGAATTAAAAAATCAAGATTTTAAAACACAGGTCGAAAGACATGAAGAAATTAGCAAATTTGAGGAGGGAGTTGAGTAAAGCCTGTGAGCAAATTACAATGTTCATACCTGGCTCTATCGATATTGTATTTTTGTGTTCAAACATGCTAATCGAAGGTAACAACGATATCTAAGATATAGAATTAAAAAATTAATATGTTGAAACTCAGGTCGAGAGAAATGAAGAAATTAGCAAATTTGAGGAGGGGGTTGACAAGAGCTAGTAGGTAAATTAAAATGTTCATACCTGGCTCGTGTGATATTAGATTTTTGTGTTCAAACATGCGAATCGAAGCTAACAACACTTGCTATGATATGGGAATTAAAAAATCATGATTTCGAATCTCAAGTCCAGAGACATGACGAAATTAGCAAATTTGAGGAGGTAGTGGAGAAGAGCGCGTTAGTAAATTAAAATTTTCATACCTGGCTCCTGTGATATCGGATTTTTGTGTTCAAACATGCGAATCGAAGCTAACAAACCTAGCTATGATATAGAAGGTCGTAGACAAGAGACCGTTAGTAATTGAAAATATTCATTCTTGGCTCGTGTGATATCAGATTTTTGTGTTCAAACATGCGAATCGAAGCTAATAACACTAGCTCTAATATGGAATTAAAAAATCAAGATTTTCAAACTCAGGTCGAGAGACATGAAGAAATTCACAAATTTGAGGAGGGAGTTGACAAGAGCTAGTAGGTAAATTAAAATGTTCATACCTGGCTCGTGTGATATCGGATTTTTGTGTTGAAACATGCGAATCGAAGCTAACAAAGCTAGCTATGATATAGAAGGTCGTAGAAAAGAGCCCGTTAGTAATTGAAACCATTCATTCCTGGCTCGTGTGATATTGGATTTTTGTGTTCAAACATGCGAATCGAAGCTAATAACACTAGCTCTAATATGGAATTAAAAAATCAAGATTTTCAAACTCAGGTCGAGAGACATGAAGAAATTCACAAATTTGAGGAGGGAGTTGACAAGAGCTAGTAGGTAAATTAAAATGTTCATGCCTGGCTCGTATGATATCGGATTTTTGTGTTCAAACATTCGAATCGAAGCTAACAACGCTAATTCTGATATGGAATTAAAAAATCAAGATTCTGAAACTCAAATCAAGAGATATGAAGAAATTAACAAATTTGAGGAGGGAGTTGACAAGAGCTAGTAGGTAAATTAAAATGTTCATACCTGGCTCATATGATATCTGATTTTTGTGTTCAAACATTCGAATCGAAGCTAAAAACGCTCGTTCTGATATGGAATTAAAAAATCAAGATTTTAAAACACAGGTCGAAAGACATGAAGAAATTAGCAAATTTGAGGAGGGAGTTGAGTAAAGCCTGTGAGCAAATTACAATGTTCATACCTGGCTCTATCGATATTGTATTTTTGTGTTCAAACATGCTAATCGAAGGTAACAACGATATCTAAGATATAGAATTAAAAAATTAATATGTTGAAACTCAGGTCGAGAGAAATGAAGAAATTAGCAAATTTGAGGAGGGGGTTGACAAGAGCTAGTAGGTAAATTAAAATGTTCATACCTGGCTCGTGTGATATTGGATTTTTGTGTTCAAACATGCGAATCGAAGCTAACAACACTTGCTATGATATGGGAATTAAAAAATCATGATTTTGAATCTCAGGTCGAGAGACATGACGAAATTAGCAAATTTGAGGAGGTAGTGGAGAAGAGCGCGTTCGTAAATTAAAATGTTCATACCTGGCTCGTGTGATATCGGATTTTTGTGTTCAAACATGCGAATCGAAGCTAACAAAGCTAGCTATGATATAGAAGGTCGTCGAGAAGAGCCCGTTAGTAATTGAAACTATTCATTCCTGGCTCGTGTGATATTGAATTTTTGTGTTCAAACATGCGAATCGAAGCTAATAACACTAGCTCTAATATGGAATTAAAAAATCGAGATCTTAAAACTCAGGTCGAGAGACATGAAGAAATTAGCATATTTGAGGAGGTAGTTGAGAGCAGTGCGCTAGTAAATTAAAATGTTCATACCTGGCTTGTGTGATATCTGATTTTAGTGTTCAAACATGCGAATCGAAGGTAACAACGCTATCTATGATATAGAATTAAACAATCAAGATTTTGAAACTCAGGTCAAAAGACATGAAGAAATTAGCAAATTTGAGGAGGGGGTTGACAAGAGCTAATAGGTAAATTAAAATGTTCATACCTGGCTCGTGTGATATTACATTTTTGTGTTCAAACATGCGAATCGAAGCTAACAACGCTTGCATTGATATGGAATTAAAACATCAAGATTTTGAAACTCAAGTCCAGAGACATAACGAAGTTAGCAAATTTGAGGAGGCAGTGGAGAAGAGCGCGTTAGTAAATTTGAGGAGGGGGTTGATATGGAATTAAAAAATCAAGATTCTGAAACTCAGGTCGAGAGAAATGAAGAAATTAGCAAATTTAAGGAGGGAGTTTAGAAGAGCTAGTAGGTAAATTAAAATGTTCATACCTGGCTCGTGTGATATTGGATTTCTGTGTTCAAACATGCGAATCGAAGCTAACAACGCTTGCTATGATATGGAATTAAAAAATCAAGATTTTGAAACTCAAGTCCAGAGACATGACGAAATTAGCAAATTTGAGGAGGTAGTGGAGAAGAGCGCGTTAGTAAATTAAAATTTTCATACCTGGCTCCTGTGATATCGGATTTTTGTGTTCAAACATGCGAATCGAAGCTAACAAACCTAGCTATGATATAGAAGGTCGTAGATGAGAGACCGTTAGTAATTGAAAATATTCATTCTTGGCTCGTGTGATATCAGATTTTTGTGTTCAAACATGCGAATCGAAGCTAATAACACTAGCTCTAATATGGAATTAAAAAATCAAGATTTTCAAACTCAGGTCGAGAGACATGAAGAAATTCACAAATTTGAGGAGGGAGTTGACAAGAGCTAGTAGGTAAATTAAAATGTTCATACCTGGCTCCTGTGATATCGGATTTTTGTGTTCAAACATGCGAATCGAAGTTAACAAAGCTAGCTATGATATAGAAGGTCGTAGAAAAGAGCCCGTTAGTAATTGAAACCATTCATTCCTGGCTCGTGTGATATTGGATTTTTGTGTTCAAACATGCGAATCGAAGCTAATAACACTAGCTCTAATATGGAATTAAAAAATCAAGATTTTCAAACTCAGGTCGAGAGACATGAAGAAATTCACAAATTTGAGGAGGGAGTTGACAAGAGCTAGTAGGTAAATTAAAATGTTCATGCCTGGCTCGTATGATATCGGATTTTTGTGTTCAAACATTCGAATCGAAGCTAACAACGCTAGTTCTGATATGGGATTAGAAAATCGAAATTTTGAAACTCAGGTCGAGAGATATGAAGAAATTAGCAAATTTGAGGAGGGAGTTGACAAGAGCTAGTAGGAAAATTAAAATGTTTATACCTGGCTCGTATGATATCGGATTTTTGTGTTCAAACATTCGAATCGAAGCTAAAAACGCTCGTTCTGATATGGAATTAAAAAATCAAGATTTTAAAACACAGGTCGAAAGACATGAAGAAATTAGCAAATTTGAGGAGGGAGTTGAGTAAAGCCTGTGAGCAAATTACAATGTTCATACCTGGCTCTATCGATATTGTATTTTTTTGTTCAAACATGCTAATCGAAGGTAACAACGATATCTAAGATATAGAATTAAAAAATTAATATGTTGAAACTCAGGTCGAGAGAAATGAAGAAATTAACAAATTTGAGGAGGGGGTTGACAAGAGCTAGTAGGTAAATTAAAATGTTCATACCTGGCTCGTGTGATATTGGATTTTTGTGTTCAAACATGCGAATCGAAGCTAACAACACTTGCTATGATATGGGAATTAAAAAATCATGATTTTGAAACTCAGGTCGAGAGACATGACGAAATTAGCAAATTTGAGGAGGTAGTGGAGAAGAGCGCGTTCATAAATTAAAATGTTCATACCTGGCTCGTGTGATATCGGCTTTTTGTGTTTAAACATGCGAATCGAAGCTAACAAAGCTAGCTATGATATAGAAGGTCGTAGAGAAGAGCCCGTTAGTAATTGAAACTATTCATTCCTGGCTCGTGTGATATTGGATTTTTGTGTTCAAACATGCGAATCGAAGCTAATAACACTAGCTCTAATATGGAATTAAAAAATCAAGATCTTAAAACTCAGGTCGAGAGACATGAAGAAATTCACAAATTTGAGGAGGGGGTTGACAAGAGCTAGTAGGTAAATTAAAATGTTCATACCTGGGTCGTGTGATATTACATTTTTGTGTTCCAAAATGCGAATCGAAGCTAACAAAGCTAATCGAGAACAGTGCGCTAATAAATTAAAATGTTCATAACTGGCTCGTGTCATATCTGATTTTTGTGTTCAAACATGCGAATCGAAGGTAACAACGCTATCTATGATATAGAATTAAAAAATCAAGATTTTGAAACTCAGGTCAAAAGACATGAAGAAATTAGCAAATTTGAGGAGGGGGTTGACAAGAGCTAGTAGGTAAATTAAAATGTTCATACCTTGCTCGTGTGATATTACATTTTTGTGTTCAAACATGCGAATCGAAGCTAACAACGCTTGCATTGATATGGAATTAAAAAATCAAGATTTTGAAACTCAAGTCCAGAGACATGACGAAGTTAGCAAATTTGAGGAGGCAGTGGAGAAGAGCGCGTTAGTAAATTTGAGGAGGGGGTTGATATGGAATTAAAAAATCAAGATTCTGAAACTCAGGTCGAGAGAAATGAAGAAATTAGCAAATTTAAGGAGGGAGTTTAAAAGAGCTAGTAGGTAAATTAAAATGTTCATACCTGGCTCGTGTGATATTGGATTTCTGAGTTCAAACATGCGAATCGAAGCTAACAACGCTTGCTATGATATGGAATTAAAAAATCAAGATTTTGAAACTCAAGTCCAGAGACATGACGAAATTAGCAAATTTGAGGAGGTAGTGGAGAAGAGCGCGTTAGTAAATTAAAATTTTCATACCTGGCTCCTGTGATATCGGATTTTTGTGTTCAAACATGCGAATCGAAGCTAACAAACCTAGCTATGATATAGAAGGTCGTAGATGAGAGACCGTTAGTAATTGAAAATATTCATTCTTGGCTCGTGTGATATCAGATTTTTGTGTTCAAACATGCGAATCGAAGCTAATAACACTAGCTCTAATATGGAATTAAAAAATCAAGATTTTCAAACTCAGGTCGAGAGACATGAAGAAATTCACAAATTTGAGGAGGGAGTTGACAAGAGCTAGTAGGTAAATTAAAATGTTCATACCTGGCTCCTGTGATATCGGATTTTTGTGTTCAAACATGCGAATCGAAGTTAACAAAGCTAGCTATGATATAGAAGGTCGTAGAAAAGAGCCCGTTAGTAATTGAAACCATTCATTCCTGGCTCGTGTGATATTGGATTTTTGTGTTCAAACATGCGAATCGAAGCTAATAACACTAGCTCTAATATGGAATTAAAAAATCAAGATTTTCAAACTCAGGTCGAGAGACATGAAGAAATTCACAAATTTGAGGAGGGAGTTGACAAGAGCTAGTAGGTAAATTAAAATGTTCATGCCTGGCTCGTATGATATCGGATTTTTGTGTTCAAACATTCGAATCGAAGCTAACAACGCTAGTTCTGATATGGGATTAGAAAATCGAAATTTTGAAACTCAGGTCGAGAGATATGAAGAAATTAGCAAATTTGAGGAGGGAGTTGACAAGAGCTAGTAGGAAAATTAAAATGTTTATACCTGGCTCGTATGATATCGGATTTTTGTGTTCAAACATTGGAATCGAAGCTAAAAACGCTCGTTCTGATATGGAATTAAAAAATCAAGATTTTAAAACACAGGTCGAAAGACATGAAGAAATTAGCAAATTTGAGGAGGGAGTTGAGTAAAGCCTGTGAGCAAATTACAATGTTCATACCTGGCTCTATCGATATTGTATTTTTTTGTTCAAACATGCTAATCGAAGGTAACAACGATATCTAAGATATAGAATTAAAAAATTAATATGTTGAAACTCAGGTCGAGAGAAATGAAGAAATTAACAAATTTGAGGAGGGGGTTGACAAGAGCTAGTAGGTAAATTAAAATGTTCATACCTGGCTCGTGTGATATTGGATTTTTGTGTTCAAACATGCGAATCGAAGCTAACAACACTTGCTATGATATGGGAATTAAAAAATCATGATTTTGAAACTCAGGTCGAGAGACATGACGAAATTAGCAAATTTGAGGAGGTAGTGGAGAAGAGCGCGTTCATAAATTAAAATGTTCATACCTGGCTCGTGTGATATCGGCTTTTTGTGTTTAAACATGCGAATCGAAGCTAACAAAGCTAGCTATGATATAGAAGGTCGTAGAGAAGAGCCCGTTAGTAATTGAAACTATTCATTCCTGGCTCGTGTGATATTGGATTTTTGTGTTCAAACATGCGAATCGAAGCTAATAACACTAGCTCTAATATGGAATTAAAAAATCAAGATCTTAAAACTCAGGTCGAGAGACATGAAGAAATTCACAAATTTGAGGAGGGGGTTGACAAGAGCTAGTAGGTAAATTAAAATGTTCATACCTGGGTCGTGTGATATTACATTTTTGTGTTCCAAAATGCGAATCGAAGCTAACAAAGCTAATCGAGAACAGTGCGCTAATAAATTAAAATGTTCATAACTGGCTCGTGTCATATCTGATTTTTGTGTTCAAACATGCGAATCGAAGGTAACAACGCTATCTATGATATAGAATTAAAAAATCAAGATTTTGAAACTCAGGTCAAAAGACATGAAGAAATTAGCAAATTTGAGGAGGGGGTTGACAAGAGCTAGTAGGTAAATTAAAATGTTCATACCTTGCTCGTGTGATATTACATTTTTGTGTTCAAACATGCGAATCGAAGCTAACAACGCTTGCATTGATATGGAATTAAAAAATCAAGATTTTGAAACTCAAGTCCAGAGACATGACGAAGTTAGCAAATTTGAGGAGGCAGTGGAGAAGAGCGCGTTAGTAAATTTGAGGAGGGGGTTGATATGGAATTAAAAAATCAAGATTCTGAAACTCAGGTCGAGAGAAATGAAGAAATTAGCAAATTTAAGGAGGGAGTTTAAAAGAGCTAGTAGGTAAATTAAAATGTTCATACCTGGCTCGTGTGATATTGGATTTCTGAGTTCAAACATGCGAATCGAAGCTAACAACGCTTGCTATGATATGGAATTAAAAAATCAAGATTTTGAAACTCAAGTCCAGAGACATGACGAAATTAGCAAATTTGAGGAGGTAGTGGAGAAGAGCACGTTAGTAAATTAAAATTTTCATACCTGGCTCCTGTGATATCGGATTTTTGTGTTCAAACATGCGAATCGAAGCTAACAAACCTAGCTATGATATAGAAGGTCGTAGACAAGAGACCGTTAGTAATTGAAAATATTCATTCTTGGCTCGTGTGATATCGGATTTTTGTGTTCAAACATGCGAATCGAACCTAATAACACTAGCTCGAATATGGAATTAAAAAATCAAGATTTTTAAACTCAGGTCGAGAGACATGAAGAAATTAGCAAATTTGAGGAGGGGGTTTAGAAGAGCGCGTTAGTAATTGAAAATATTCATTCCTGGCTCGTGTGATATCGGACTTTTGTGTTCAAACATGCGAATCGAAGCTAATAACACTAGCTCTAATATGGAATTAAAAAATCAAGATCTTAAAACTCAGGTCGAGAGACATGAAGAAATTCACAAATTTGAGGAGGGGGTTGACAAGAGCTAGTAGGTAAATTAAAATGTTCATACCTGGGTCGTGTGATATTACATTTTTGTGTTCCAAAATGCGAATCGAAGCTAACAAAGCTAATCGAGAACAGTGCGCTAATAAATTAAAATGTTCATAACTGGCTCGTGTCATATCTGATTTTTGTGTTCAAACATGCGAATCGAAGGTAACAACGCTATCTATGATATAGAATTAAAAAATCAAGATTTTGAAACTCAGGTCAAAAGACATGAAGAAATTAGCAAATTTGAGGAGGGGGTTGACAAGAGCTAGTAGATAAATTAAAATGTTCATACCTGGCTCGTGTGATATTACATTTTTGTGTTCAAACATGCGAATCGAAGCTAACAACGCTTGCATTGATATGGAATTAAAAAATCAAGATTTTGAAACTCAAGTCCAGAGACATGACGAAGTTAGCAAATTTGAGGAGGCAGTGGAGAAGAGCGCGTTAGTAAATTTGAGGAGGGGGTTGATATGGAATTAAAAAATCAAGATTCTGAAACTCAGGTCGAGAGAAATGAAGAAATTAGCAAATTTAAGGAGGGAGTTTAAAAGAGCTAGTAGGTAAATTAAAATGTTCATACCTGGCTCGTGTGATATTGGATTTCTGTGTTCAAACATGCGAATCGAAGCTAACAACGCTTGCTATGATATGGAATTAAAAAATCAAGATTTTGAAACTCAAGTCCAGAGACATGACGAAATTAGCAAATTTGAGGAGGTAGTGGAGAAGAGCACGTTAGTAAATTAAAATTTTCATACCTGGCTCCTGTGATATCGGATTTTTGTGTTCAAACATGCGAATCGAAGCTAACAAACCTAGCTATGATATAGAAGGTCGTAGACAAGAGACCGTTAGTAATTGAAAATATTCATTTTTGGCTTGTGTGATATCGGATTTTTGTGTTCAAACATGCGAATCGAACCTAATAACACTAGCTCGAATATGGAATTAAAAAATCAAGATTTTTAAACTCAGGTCGAGAGACATGAAGAAATTAGCAAATTTGAGGAGGGGGTTTAGAAGAGCGCGTTAGTAATTGAAAATATTCATTCCTGGCTCGTGTGATATCGGACTTTTGTGTTCAAACATGCGAATCGAAGCTAATAACACTAGCTCTAATATGGAATTAAAAAATCAAGATTTTGAAACTCAAGTCGAGAGACATGAAGAAATTAGCAAATTTAAGGAGGGAGTTGACAAGAGCTAGTGACCAAATTAAAATGTTCATAGCTCGCTTGTGCGATATCGGATTTCTCTGTTCAAACATGCCAATCGAAGCTAACAAGCTAGCTATGATATAGAATTCAAAAATAAATATTTTCAAACTCAGGTCGAGAGACATGAAAAAATTAGCAAATTTGAGGAGGTAGTTGACAAGAGCTAGTAGGTAAATTAAAATGTTCATACATGGCTCGTGTGATATCGGATTTTTGTGTTCAAACATGCGAATCGAAGCAGACAACGCTTGCTATGATATAGAATTAAAATATCAAGATTTTGAAACTAAGGTCGAAAGACATGATGAAATTAACAAATCTGAGGAGGTAGTGGAGAAGAGCGCGTTCATAAATTAAAATGTTCATACCTGGCTTATTGTGATATCTGGTTTTTGTGTTCAAACATGCGAATCGAAGGTAACAACGCTATCTATGATATAGATTTAAAACATCAAGTTTTGGAACATCAGGTCGAGAGACATGAAGAAATTAGCAAATTTGAGGAGGGGGTTGACAAGACCTAGGAGGTAAATTAAAATGTTCATACCTGGCTCCTGTGATATCTGATTTTTGTGTTCAAACATGCGAATCGAAGGTAACAACGCTATCTATGATATAGAATTAAAAAATCAAGATTTTGAACTCAGGTCGAAAGACATGAAGAAATTAGCAAATTTGAGGAGGGGGTTGACAAGAGCTAGTAGGTAAATTAAAATGTTCATACCTGGCTCATGTGATATCAGATTTTTGTGTTCAAACATGCGAATCGAAGCTAACAACGCTAGCTCTGATATGGAATTAAAAAATCAAGATTTTGATACTCAGGTCGAGAGAAATGAAGAAATTAGCAAATTTAAGGAGGGAGTTTAGAAGAGCTAGTAGGTAAATTAAAATGTTCACACCTGGCTCGTGTGATACTGGATTTCTGTGTTCAAACATGCGAATCGAAGCTAACAACGCTTGCAATGATATGGAATTAAAAAAACAAGAATTTGAAACTCAAGTCCAGAGAGATGACGAAATTAGCAAATTTGAGGAGGTAGTGGAGAAGAGCGCGTTAGTAAATTAAAATGTTCATACCTGGCTCGTGTGATATTGGATTTTTCTGTTCAAACATGCGAATCGAAGCTAACAAACCTAGCTATGATATAGAAGGTCGTAGACAAGAGCCCGTTAGTAATTGAAAATATTCATTCCTGGCTCGTGTGATAATGGATTTTTGTGTTCAAACATGCGAATCGAAGCTAATAACACTAGCTCTAATATGGAATTAAAAAATCAAGATTTTGAAACTCAGGTCGAGAGACATGAAGAAATTAACTAATTTGAGGAGGGAGTTGACAAGAGCTAGTAGGTAAATTAAAATGTTCATACCTGGCTCGTATGATATGGGATTTTTGTGTTCAAACAGTCGAATCGAAGCTCACAACGCTAGTTCTGATATGGGAATAGAAAATCAAAATTTTGAAACTCAACTCGAGAGATATGAAGAAATTAGCAAATTTGAGGAGGGAGTTGACAAGTGCTAGTAGGTAAATTAAAATGTTCATACCTGGCTCGTATGATATCGGATTTTTGTGTTCAAACATTCGAATCGAAGCTAACAGCGCTAGTTCTGATATGGAATTAAAAAATCAAGATTCTGAAACTCAAATCGAGAGACATGAAGGAATTAACAAATTTGAGGAGGGAGTTGACAAGAGCTAATAGGTAAATTAAAATGTTCATACATGGCTCATATGATATCTGATTTTTGTGTTCAAACATGCGAATCGAAGTAGACAACGCTTGCTATTATATGGAATTAAAAAATTAAGATTTTGAAACTAAGGTCGAGAGACATGACGAAATTAGCAAATTTAAGGAGGGAGTTTAGAAGACCTAGTAGGTAAATTAAAATGTTCATACCTGGCTCGTGTGATATTGGATTTCTGTGTTCAAACATGCGAATCGAAGCTAACAATGCTTGCAATGATATGGAAAAAAATAAACAAGAATTTGAAACTCAAGTCCAAAGAGATGACTAAACTAGCAAATTTGAGGAGGTAGTGGAGAAGAGCTAGTAGGTAAATTAAAATGTTCATACCTGGCTCGTGTGATATCGGATTTTTCTGTTCAAACATGCGAATCGAAGCTAACAAAGCTAGCTATGATATAGAAGGTCGTAGACAAGAGCCTGTTTGTAATTGAAAATATTCATTCCTGGCTCGTGTGATATCGGATTTCTGTGTTCAAACATGCGAATCGAAGCTAATAACACTAGCTCTAATAAGGAATTAAAAAATCAAGATTTTGAAACTCAGGTCGAGAGACATGAAGAAATTAACAAATTTGAGGAGGGAGTTGACAAGAGCTAGTAGGTAAATTAAAATGTTCATACCTGGCTCATATGATATCTGATTTTTGTGTTCAAACAATCGAGTCGAAGCTAACAACGCTAGTTCTAATATGGAATTAAAAAATCAAGATTTTGAAACTCAGGTCGAAAACATGAAGAAATTAGCAAATTTGAGGAGGGGGTTGACAAGAGCTAGTAGGTAGATTAAAATGTTTATACCTGGTTCGTATGATATCGCATTTTTGTGTTCAAACATTCGAATCGAAGCTAACAACGCTAGTTCTGATATGGAATTAAAAAATCAAGATTCTGAAACTCAGAACAAAAGACATGAAGAAATTAACAAATTTGAGGAGGGAGTTGACAAGAGCTAGTAGGTAAATTAAAATGTTCATACATGGCTCATATGATATCTGATTTTTGTGTTCAAACATTCGAATTGAAGCTAAAAACGCTCGTTCTGATATGGAATTAAAAAATCATGATTTTAAAACTCAGGTCGAAAGACATGAAGAAATTAGCAAATTTGAGGAGGGAGTTGAGTAGAGCCCGTGAGCAAATTACAATGTTCATACCTGGCTCGTGCGATATTGTATTTTTGTGTTCAAACATGCTAATCGAAGGTAACAACGATATCTAAGATATAGAATTAAAAAATTAATATGTAGAAACTCAGGTCGAGAGAAATGAAGAAATTAGCAAATTTGAGGAGGGGGTTGACAAGAGCAAGTAGGTAAATTAAAATGTTCATACCTGGCTCGTGTGATATTGGATTTTTGTGTTCAAACATGCGAATCGAAGCTAACAACACTTGCTATGATATGGGAATTAAAAAATCATGATTTTGAAACTCAGGTCGAGAGACATGACGAAATTAGCAAATTTGAGGAGGTAGTGGAGAAGAGCGCGTTCATAAATTAAAATGTTCATACCTGGCTCGTGTGATATCGGATTTTTGTGTTGAAACATGCGAATCGAAGCTAACAAAGCTAGCTATGATATAGAAGGTCGTAGAAAAGAGCCCGTTAGTAATTGAAACCATTCATTCCTGGCTCGTGTGATATTGGATTTTTGTGTTCAAACATGCGAATCGAAGCTAATAACACTAGCTCTAATATGGAATTAAAAAATCAAGATTTTCAAACTCAGGTCGAGAGACATGAAGAAATTCACAAATTTGAGGAGGGAGTTGACAAGAGCTAGTAGGTAAATTAAAATGTTCATACCTGGCTCGTGTGATATCGGATTTTTGTGTTGAAACATGCGAATCGAAGCTAACAAAGCTAGCTATGATATAGAAGGTCGTAGAAAAGAGCCCGTTAGTAATTGAAACCATTCATTCCTGGCTCGTGTGATATTGGATTTTTGTGTTCAAACATGCGAATCGAAGCTAATAACACTAGCTCTAATATGGAATTAAAAAATCAAGATTTTCAAACTCAGGTCGAGAGACATGAAGAAATTCACAAATTTGAGGAGGGAGTTGACAAGAGCTAGTAGGTAAATTAAAATGTTCATGCCTGGCTCGTATGATATCGGATTTTTGTGTTCAAACATTCGAATCGAAGCTAACAACGCTAGTTCTGATATGGGATTAGAAAATCGAAATTTTGAAACTCAGGTCGAGAGATATGAAGAAATTAGCAAATTTGAGGAGGGAGTTGACAAGAGCTAGTAGGAAAATTAAAATGTTTATACCTGGCTCGTATGATATCGGATTTTTGTGTTCAAACATTCGAATCGAAGCTAACAACGCTAGTTCTGATATGGAATTAAAAAATAGAGATTTTGAAACTCAGTTCGACAGACATGAAGAAATTAGCAAATTTGAGGAGGGAGTTGACAAGAGCTAGTAAGTAAATTAAAATGTTCAGACATGGCTCATATGATATCTGATTTTTGTGTTCAAACATTCGAATCGAAACTAACAACGCTAGTTCTAATATGGAATTAAAAAATCAAGATTTTGAAACTCAGGTCGAAAGAAATGAAGAAATTAGCAAATTTGAGAAGGGAGTTGAGTAGAGCCCGTGAGCAAATTAAAATGTTCATACCTGCCTCGTGTGATATTGGATTTTTGTGAAACTCAGGTCGAAAGACATAAAGAAATTAGCAAATTTGAGAAGGGAGTTGAGTAGAGCCCGTGAGCAAATTAAAATGTTCATACCTGGCTCGAGTGATATTGCATTTTTGTGTTCAAACATGCGTATCGAAGCTAAGAACGCTTGCTATGATATGGGAATTAAAAAATCATGATTTTGAAACTTAGGTCGAGAGACATGACGAAATTAGCAAAATTTGAGGAGGTAGTGGAGAAGAGCGCGTTCGTAAATTAAAATGTTCATACCTGGCTCCTGTGATATTGGATATTTGTGTTCAAACATGCGAATCGAAGCTAACAAATCTAGTTATGATATAGAATTAAAAAACCAAGATTTTGAAATTCAGATCGAGAGACATGAAGAAATTAGCAAATTTGAGGAGGGAGTTGACAAAAGCTAGTAGGTAAATTAAAATGTTCATACCTGGCTCGTGTGATATAGGATTTTTGTGTTCAAACATGCTAATCGAAGCTAACAACGCTTGCTATGATATGGAATTAAAAAATCAAGAATTTCAAACTCAAGTCCAAAGACATGACGAAATTAGCAAATTTGAGGAGGTAGTGGAGAAGAGCGCGTTAGTAAATTAAAATGGTCATACCTGGTTCGTGTGATATCGGATTTTTGTGTTCAAACATGCGAATCGAATCTAACAAATCAAGAATTTGAAACTCAAGTCCAGAGACATGACGAAATTAGCAAATTTGAGGAGGTAGTGGAGAAGAGCGCGTTCATAAATTAAAATGTTCATACCTGGCTCGTGTGATATCGGATTTTTGTGTTGAAACATGCGAATCGAAGCTAACAAAGCTAGCTATGATATAGAAGGTCGTAGAGAAGAGCCCGTTAGTAATTGAAACCATTCATTCCTGGCTCGTGTGATATTGGATTTTTGTGTTCAAACATGCGAATCGAAGCTAATAACACTAGCTCTAATATGGAATTAAAAAATCAAGATTTTCAAACTCAGGTCGAGAGACATGAAGAAATTCACAAATTTGAGGAGGGAGTTGACAAGAGCTAGTAGGTAAATTAAAATGTTCATACCTGGCTCGTGTGATATCGGATTTTTGTGTTGAAACATGCGAATCGAAGCTAACAAAGCTAGCTATGATATAGAAGGTCGTAGAAAAGAGCCCGTTAGTAATTGAAACCATTCATTCCTGGCTCGTGTGATATTGGATTTTTGTGTTCAAACATGCGAATCGAAGCTAATAACACTAGCTCTAATATGGAATTAAAAAATCAAGATTTTCAAACTCAGGTCGAGAGACATGAAGAAATTCACAAATTTGAGGAGGGAGTTGACAAGAGCTAGTAGGTAAATTAAAATGTTCATGCCTGGCTCGTATGATATCGGATTTTTGTGTTCAAACATTCGAATCGAAGCTAACAACGCTAGTTCTGATATGGGATTAGAAAATCGAAATTTTGAAACTCAGGTCGAGAGATATGAAGAAATTAGCAAATTTGAGGAGGGAGTTGACAAGAGCTAGTAGGAAAATTAAAATGTTTATACCTGGCTCGTATGATATCGGATTTTTGTGTTCAAACATTCGAATCGAAGCTAACAACGCTAGTTCTGATATGGAATTAAAAAATAGAGATTTTGAAACTCAGTTCGACAGACATGAAGAAATTAGCAAATTTGAGGAGGGAGTTGACAAGAGCTAGTAAGTAAATTAAAATGTTCAGACATGGCTCATATGATATCTGATTTTTGTGTTCAAACATTCGAATCGAAACTAACAACGCTAGTTCTAATATGGAATTAAAAAATCAAGATTTTGAAACTCAGGTCGAAAGAAATGAAGAAATTAGCAAATTTGAGAAGGGAGTTGAGTAGAGCCCGTGAGCAAATTAAAATGTTCATACCTGCCTCGTGTGATATTGGATTTTTGTGAAACTCAGGTCGAAAGACATAAAGAAATTAGCAAATTTGAGAAGGGAGTTGAGTAGAGCCCGTGAGCAAATTAAAATGTTCATACCTGGCTCGAGTGATATTGCATTTTTGTGTTCAAACATGCGTATCGAAGCTAAGAACGCTTGCTATGATATGGGAATTAAAAAATCATGATTTTGAAACTTAGGTCGAGAGACATGACGAAATTAGCAAAATTTGAGGAGGTAGTGGAGAAGAGCGCATTCGTAAATTAAAATGTTCATACCTGGCTCCTGTGATATTGGATATTTGTGTTCAAACATGCGAATCGAAGCTAACAAATCTAGTTATGATATAGAATTAAAAAACCAAGATTTTGAAATTCAGATCGAGAGACATGAAGAAATTAGCAAATTTGAGGAGGGAGTTGACAAAAGCTAGTAGGTAAATTAAAATGTTCATACCTGGCTCGTGTGATATAGGATTTTTGTGTTCAAACATGCTAATCGAAGCTAACAACGCTTGCTATGATATGGAATTAAAAAATCAAGAATTTCAAACTCAAGTCCAAAGACATGACGAAATTAGCAAATTTGAGGAGGTAGTGGAGAAGAGCGCGTTAGTAAATTAAAATGGTCATACCTGGTTCGTGTGATATCGGATTTTTGTGTTCAAACATGCGAATCGAATCTAACAAATCAAGAATTTGAAACTCAAGTCCAGAGACATGACGAAATTAGCAAATTTGAGGAGGTAGTGGAGAAGAGCGCGTTCATAAATTAAAATGTTCATACCTGGCTCGTGTGATATCGGATTTTTGTGTTCAAACATGCGAATCGAAGCTAACAAAGCTAGCTATGATATAGAAGGTCGTAGAGAAGAGCCCGTTAGTAATTGAAACCATTCATTCCTGGCTCGTGTGATATTGGATTTTTGTGTTCAAACATGCGAATCGAAGCTAATAACACTAGCTCTAATATGGAATTAAAAAATCAAGATTTTCAAACTCAGGTCGAGAGACATGAAGAAATTCACAAATTTGAGGAGGGAGTTGACAAGAGCTAGTAGGTAAATTAAAATGTTCATACCTGGCTCGTGTGATATCGGATTTTTGTGTTGAAACATGCGAATCGAAGCTAACAAAGCTAGCTATGATATAGAAGGTCGTAGAAAAGAGCCCGTTAGTAATTGAAACCATTCATTCCTGGCTCGTGTGATATTGGATTTTTGTGTTCAAACATGCGAATCGAAGCTAATAACACTAGCTCTAATATGGAATTAAAAAATCAAGATTTTCAAACTCAGGTCGAGAGACATGAAGAAATTCACAAATTTGAGGAGGGAGTTGACAAGAGCTAGTAGGTAAATTAAAATGTTCATGCCTGGCTCGTATGATATCGGATTTTTGTGTTCAAACATTCGAATCGAAGCTAACAACGCTAGTTCTGATATGGGATTAGAAAATCGAAATTTTGAAACTCAGGTCGAGAGATATGAAGAAATTAGCAAATTTGAGGAGGGAGTTGACAAGAGCTAGTAGGAAAATTAACATGTTTATACCTGGCTCGTATGATATCGGATTTTTGTGTTCAAACATTCGAATCGAAGTTAACAACGCTAGTTCTGATATGGAATTAAAAAATAGAGATTTTGAAACTCAGTTCGACAGACATGAAGAAATTAGCAAATTTGAGGAGGGAGTTGACAAGAGCTAGTAAGTAAATTAAAATGTTCAGACATGGCTCATATGATATCTGATTTTTGTGTTCAAACATTCGAATCGAAACTAACAACGCTAGTTCTAATATGGAATTAAAAAATCAAGATTTTGAAACTCAGGTCGAAAGAAATGAAGAAATTAGCAAATTTGAGAAGGGAGTTGAGTAGAGCCCGTGAGCAAATTAAAATGTTCATACCTGCCTCGTGTGATATTGGATTTTTGTGAAACTCAGGTCGAAAGACATAAAGAAATTAGCAAATTTGAGAAGGGAGTTGAGTAGAGCCCGTGAGCAAATTAAAATGTTCATACCTGGCTCGAGTGATATTGCATTTTTGTGTTCAAACATGCGTATCGAAGCTAAGAACGCTTGCTATGATATGGGAATTAAAAAATCATGATTTTGAAACTTAGGTCGAGAGACATGACGAAATTAGCAAAATTTGAGGAGGTAGTGGAGAAGAGCGCGTTCGTAAATTAAAATGTTCATACCTGGCTCCTGTGATATTGGATATTTGTGTTCAAACATGCGAATCGAAGCTAACAAATCTAGTTATGATATAGAATTAAAAAACCAAGATTTTGAAATTCAGATCGAGAGACATGAAGAAATTAGCAAATTTGAGGAGGGAGTTGACAAAAGCTAGTAGGTAAATTAAAATGTTCATACCTGGCTCGTGTGATATAGGATTTTTGTGTTCAAACATGCTAATCGAAGCTAACAACGCTTGCTATGATATGGAATTAAAAAATCAAGAATTTCAAACTCAAGTCCAAAGACATGACGAAATTAGCAAATTTGAGGAGGTAGTGGAGAAGAGCGCGTTAGTAAATTAAAATGGTCATACCTGGTTCGTGTGATATCGGATTTTTGTGTTCAAACATGCGAATCGAATCTAACAAATCAAGAATTTGAAACTCAAGTCCAGAGACATGACGAAATTAGCAAATTTGAGGAGGTAGTGGAGAAGAGCGCGTTCATAAATTAAAATGTTCATACCTGGCTCGTGTGATATCGGATTTTTGTGTTGAAACATGCGAATCGAAGCTAACAAAGCTAGCTATGATATAGAAGGTCGTAGAGAAGAGCCCGTTAGTAATTGAAACCATTCATTCCTGGCTCGTGTGATATTGGATTTTTGTGTTCAAACATGCGAATCGAAGCTAATAACACTAGCTCTAATATGGAATTAAAAAATCAAGATTTTCAAACTCAGGTCGAGAGACATGAAGAAATTCACAAATTTGAGGAGGGAGTTGACAAGAGCTAGTAGGTAAATTAAAATGTTCATACCTGGCTCGTGTGATATCGGATTTTTGTGTTGAAACATGCGAATCGAAGCTAACAAAGCTAGCTATGATATAGAAGGTCGTAGAAAAGAGCCCGTTAGTAATTGAAACCATTCATTCCTGGCTCGTGTGATATTGGATTTTTGTGTTCAAACATGCGAATCGAAGCTAATAACACTAGCTCTAATATGGAATTAAAAAATCAAGATTTTCAAACTCAGGTCGAGAGACATGAAGAAATTCACAAATTTGAGGAGGGAGTTGACAAGAGCTAGTAGGTAAATTAAAATGTTCATGCCTGGCTCGTATGATATCGGATTTTTGTGTTCAAACATTCGAATCGAAGCTAACAACGCTAGTTCTGATATGGGATTAGAAAATCGAAATTTTGAAACTCAGGTCGAGAGATATGAAGAAATTAGCAAATTTGAGGAGGGAGTTGACAAGAGCTAGTAGGAAAATTAAAATGTTTATACCTGGCTCGTATGATATCGGATTTTTGTGTTCAAACATTCGAATCGAAGCTAACAACGCTAGTTCTGATATGGAATTAAAAAATAGAGATTTTGAAACTCAGTTCGACAGACATGAAGAAATTAGCAAATTTGAGGAGGGAGTTGACAAGAGCTAGTAAGTAAATTAAAATGTTCAGACATGGCTCATATGATATCTGATTTTTGTGTTCAAACATTCGAATCGAAACTAACAACGCTAGTTCTAATATGGAATTAAAAAATCAAGATTTTGAAACTCAGGTCGAAAGAAATGAAGAAATTAGCAAATTTGAGAAGGGAGTTGAGAAGAGCCCGTGAGCAAATTAAAATGTTCATACCTGCCTCGTGTGATATTGGATTTTTGTGAAACTCAGGTCGAAAGACATAAAGAAATTAGCAAATTTGAGAAGGGAGTTGAGTAGAGCCCGTGAGCAAATTAAAATGTTCATACCTGGCTCGAGTGATATTGCATTTTTGTGTTCAAACATGCGTATCGAAGCTAAGAACGCTTGCTATGATATGGGAATTAAAAAATCATGATTTTGAAACTTAGGTCGAGAGACATGACGAAATTAGCAAAATTTGAGGAGGTAGTGGAGAAGAGCGCGTTCGTAAATTAAAATGTTCATACCTGGCTCCTGTGATATTGGATATTTGTGTTCAAACATGCGAATCGAAGCTAACAAATCTAGTTATGATATAGAATTAAAAAACCAAGATTTTGAAATTCAGATCGAGAGACATGAAGAAATTAGCAAATTTGAGGAGGGAGTTGACAAAAGCTAGTAGGTAAATTAAAATGTTCATACCTGGCTCGTGTGATATAGGATTTTTGTGTTCAAACATGCTAATCGAAGCTAACAACGCTTGCTATGATATGGAATTAAAAAATCAAGAATTTCAAACTCAAGTCCAAAGACATGACGAAATTAGCAAATTTGAGGAGGTAGTGGAGAAGAGCGCGTTAGTAAATTAAAATGGTCATACCTGGTTCGTGTGATATCGGATTTTTGTGTTCAAACATGCGAATCGAATCTAACAAATCAAGAATTTGAAACTCAAGTCCAGAGACATGACGAAATTAGCAAATTTGAGGAGGTAGTGGAGAAGAGCGCGTTAATAAATCAAAATGTTCATACCTGTCTCGTGTGATATCGGATTTTTGTGTTCAAACATGCGAATCGAAGCTAACAAAGCTAGCTATGATATAGAAGGTCGTAGAGAAGAGCCCGTTAGTAATTGAAACTATTCATTCCTGGCTAGTGTGATATTGGATTTGTGTGTTCAAACATGCGAATCCAAGCTAATAACACTAGCTCTGATCATGATTTTGAAACTCAGGTCGAGAGACATGGAGAAATTAACAAATTTGAGGAGGGAGTTGAAGAGAGCTAGTAGGTAAATTAAAATGTTCATACCTGGCTCGTATGATATCGGATTTTTGTGTTCAAACATTCGAATCGAAGCTAACAACGCTTGTTCTGATATGGGATTAAAAAATTAATATTTTGAAATTGAGGTCGAGAGACATGAAGAAATTAGCAAATTTGAGGAGCGAGGTGACAAGAGCTAGTAGTTAAATTAAAATGTTCATACTTGGCTCGTATTATATCGGATTTTTGTATTCAAACATTCGTATCGAAGATAACAACGCTAGTTCTGATATAGAATTATAAAATCAAGATTTGGAAACTCAATTCGAGAGACATGAAGAAATTAGCAAATTTGAGGAGGGAGTTGAGTAGAGCCAGTGAGCAAATTAAAATGTTCATACCTCGCTCGTGTGATATCGGATTTTTGTTTTCAAACATGCAAATCGAAGCTAACAACGCTAGCTATGATATAGAAGTCAAAAATAAAGATTTTCAAACTTAGTTCGTGGCTCGTGTGATATCGGATTTCTGTGTGCAAACATGCGAATCGAAGGTAACAACGCTAGTTTTGATATGAGATAGAAAAATTAAGATTTTGAAACTCAGGTCGAGAGACATGAAGAAATTAGCAAATTTGAGGAGGTAGTGGAGAAGAGCGCGTTAGTAAATTAAAATTTTCATACCTAGCTCGTGTGAGATTGGATTTTTGTGTTCAAACATGCGAATCGAAGCTAACAACGCTTGCTACGATATGGGAATTAAAAAATCATGATTTTGAAACTCAGGTCGAGAGACATGACGAAATTAGCAAATTTGAGGAGGTAGTGGAGAAGAGCGCGTTAGTAAATTAAAATGTTCATACCTAGCTCGTGTGATATCGGATTTCTGTGTTTAAACATGCGAATCAAAGCTAACAACGCTTGCTATGATATGGAATTAAAAAATCAAGATTTTGAAACTCAGGTCGAGAGACATGAAGAAATTAGCAAATTTGAGGAGGGAGTTGAGTAGAGCCAGTGAGCAAATTATAATGTTCATACCTCGCTCGTGTGATATCGGATTTTTGTTTTCAACCATTCCAATCGAAGCTAACAACGCTAGCTATGATATAGAAGTCAAAAATAAAGATTTTCAAACTTAGGTCGTGGCTCGTGTGATATGGGATTTCTGTGTGCAAACATGCGAATCGAAGGTAACAACGCTAGTTTTGATATGAGATAGAAAAATTAAGATTTTGAAACTCAGGTCGAGAGACATGATGAAATTAGCAAATTTGAGGAGGTAGTGGAGAAGAGCACGTTCGTAAATTAAAATGTTCATACCTAGCTCGTGTGATATCGGATTTCTGTGTTCAAACATGCGAATCAAAGCTAAGAACGCTTGCTATGACATAGAATTAAAAAATCAAGATTTTGTAACTCTGGTAAAGATACATGAAGAAATTAGCAAATTTGAGGAGAGAGTTGAGTAGAGCCAGTAAGCAAATTAAAATGTTCATATCTGGCTCGTGTGATATCGGATTTTTGTGTTCAACCATGCGAATCGAAGCTAACAACGCTGGCTATGATATGGGAATTAAAAAATCAAGATTTTGAAGCTCAGGTCTAGAGACATGACGAAATTAGCAAATTTGAGGAGGGAGTTGACCAGAGATAGTAGGTAAATTAAAATGTTCATACCTGGCTCGTATGATATCCGATTTTTGTGTTCAAACATGCAAATCGAAGCTAATAACACTAGTTCTGATATGGAATTAAAAAATGAAGATTTTGAAACTCAAGTCGAGAGACATGAAGAAATTAGCAAATTTAAGGAGGGATTTTAGAAGAGCGCGTTAGTAAATTAAAATGTTCATACCTAGCTCGTGTGATATTGGATTTTTGTGTTCAAACATGCGAATCGAAGCTAACAATGCTTGCTACGATATGGGAATTAAAAAATCATGATTTTGAAACTCAGGTCGAGAGACATGATGAAATTAGCAAATTTGAGGAGGTAGTGGAGAAGAGCGCGTTAGTAAATTAAAATGTTCATACCTAGCTCGTGTGATATCGGATTTCTGTGTTTAAACATGCGAATCAAAGCTAACAACGCTTGCTATGATATGGAATTAAAAAATCAAGATTTTGAAACTCTGGTAAAGACACATGAAGAAATTAGCAAATTTGAGGAGGGAGTTGAGTAGAGCCAGTGAGCAAATTAAAATGTTCATACCTCGCTCGTGTGATATTGGATTTTTGTTTTCAAACATTCCAATCGAAGCTAAAAACGCTAGCTATGATATAGAAGTCAAAAATAAAGATTTTCAAACTTAGGTCGTGGCTCGTGTGATATGGGATTTCTGTGTGCAAACATGCGAATCGAAGGTAACAACGCTAGTTTTGAGATGAGATAGAAAAATTAAGATTTTGAAACTCAGGTCGAGAGACATGATGAAATTAGCAAATTTGAGGAGGTAGTGGAGAAGAGCGCGTTCGTAAATTAAAATGTTCATACCTAGCTCGTGTGATATCGGATTTCTGTGTTCAAACATGCGAATCAAAGCTAAGAACGCTTGCTATGATATAGAATTAAAAAATCAAGATTTTGAAACTCTGGTCGAGAAACATGAAGAAATTAGCAAATTTGAGGAGGGAGTTGAGTAGAGCCAGTAAGCAAATTAAAATGTTCATATCTGGCTCGTGTGATATTGGATTTTTGTGTTCAACCATGCGAATTGAAGCTAACAACGCTTGCTATGATATGTTATAAAAAAATCAAGATTTTGAAACTCAAGTCGAGAGACATGAAGAAATTAGCAAATTTGAGGAGGGAGTAGACAAGAGCTAGTAGGTAAATTAAAATGTTCATACCTGGCTGGTATGCTATCGGATTTTTGTGTTCAAACATGCGAATCAAAGCTAACAAACCTAGCTATGATATAGAAGGTCGTAGACAAGAGCCCGTTAGTAATTGAAAATATTCATTCTTGGCTCGTGTGATATTAGATTTTTGTGTTCAAACAGGATAATAAACGATAACAACGCTAGCTATGATATAGAATTAAAAAATCAAGATTTTGAAACTCAAGTCGAGAGATATGAATAAATTAGCAAATTTGAGGAGTGAGTTGACAAGAGCGCGTTCCTAAATTAAAATGTTCATACCTGGCTCGTGTGATATCGGATTTCTGTGTTCAAACATGCTAATCGAAGCTAATAACGCTAGTTCTGATATGGAATGAAAAAATCAAGATTTTGAAACTCAGGTCGAGAGACATGAACAAATTAGCAAAATTGAGGAGGGAGTTGAGTAGAGCCAGTGAGCAAATTAAAAGGTTCATACCATGCTCGTGCGATATCGGATTTTTGTGTTCAAAGATGCGAATCGAAGCTAACACTAGCTATGATCTGGATATAAAAAATCAAGATTTTGAAACTCAGGTCGAGAGACACGAAGAAATTACCGAATTAGAGGAGGGAGTTGAGAAGAGCGCGTGAGTAATTTAAAATGTTCATGCCTACCTCGTGTGATATCGGATTTTTGTGTTCAAAGATGCGAATCGAAGCTAACAACACTAGCTATGATATGCAATTAAAAAATCAAGATTTTGAAACTCAGGTCGAGAGACATGAAGAAATTACCAAATTAGAGCAGAGGGTTCAGAAGAGCATGTGAGTAAATTAAAATGTTCATACCTGCCTTGTGTGATATTGGATTTTTATGTTCAAAGATGCAAATCGAAGGTAACAACACTAGCTCTGATCTAGAATTAAAAAATCAAGATTTTGAAACTCAGGTCGAGAGACATGAAGAAATTACCAAATTAGAGGAGGGAGTTGAGAAGAGCCCGTGAGTAAATTAAAATGTTCATGCCTGCCTCGTGTGATATCGGATTTTTTTGTTCAAAGATGCGAATCGAAGCTAACAACACTAGCTATGATATAGAGTTAAAAAATCAAGATTTTGAAACTCAGGTCGAGAGATATGAAGGAATTACCAAATTTGAGGAGGTAGTTGAGAAGAGCGCGTGAGTAAATTAAAATGTTCATGCCTGCCTCGTGTGATATCGGATTTTTGTGTTCAAAGATGCGAATCGAAACTAACAACACTAGCTATGATCTGGAATTAAAAAATCAAGATTTTGATACTCAGGTCGAGAGACATGAAGAAATTACCGAATTAGAGGAGGGAGTTGAGAAGAGCGCTTGAGTAAATTAAAATGTTCATGCCTGCCTCGTGTGATATCGGATTTTTCTGTTCAAAGATGCAAATTGAAGCTAACAACACTAGCTATGATATGGAATTAAAAAATCAAGATTTTGAAAACCAGGTCGAGAGACATGAAGAAATTACCAATTTAGAGCAGAGGGTTGAGAAGAGCACGTGAGTAAATTAAAATGTTCATACCTGCGTCGTGTGATATCGGATTTTTGTGTTCAAAGATGCGAATCGAAGCTACCAACACTAGCTATGATATGGAATTAAAATATCAAGATTTTGAAACTCAGGTCGAGAGACATGAAGAAATTACCAAATTTAAGGAGGGAGTTGAGAAGAGCGCGTGAGTGAATTAAAATGTTCATACCTGGCTCGTGTGATATCGGATTTCTATGTTCAAAGATGCGAATCGAAGCTACCAACACTAGCTATGATATGGAGTTAAAAAATCAAGCTTTTGAAACTCAGGTCGAGAGACATGAAGAAATTACCAAATTTAATGAGGGAGTTGAGAAGAGCGCGTGAGTGAATTAAAATGTTCATACCTAGCTCGTGTGATATCGTTTTGTGTGTTCAAACAGGCGAATCGAAGCTAACAAAGCTAGCTATGATATGGAATTAAAAAATCAAAATTCTGAAACTCAGGTCAGGAGACATGAAGAAATTAGCAAATTTGAGGAGGGAGTTGACAAGAGCTAGTAGGTAAATTAAAATGTTCATACCTGGCTCGTGTGATATTGGATTTTTGTGTTCAAACATGCGAATCGAAGCTAAGAAAGCTAGCTATTATATACAATTAAAAAATCAACATTTTGAAACTCAGGTCAAGAGACATGAAGAAATTCGCAAAATTTGAGGAGGTAGTGGAGAAGAGCCCGTTAGTAAATTAAAATGTTCATACCTGGTTCGTGTGATATCGGATTTTTTTGTTCAAACATGAGAATCGAAGTTAACAAAGCTAGCTATGATATGGAATTGAAAAATCAAGATTTTGAAACTCAGGTCAGGAGACATTACGAAATTAGCAAATTTGAGGAGGTAGTGGAGAAGAGCTAGTAGGTAAATTAAAATGTTCATACCTGGCTCGTGTGATATCGGATATTTGTGTTCAAACATGCGTATCGAAGCTAACAACCCTAGCTCTGATATGGAATTAAAAAATCAAGATGTTGACACTCAGGTTGAGAGACATGAAAAAATTAGCAAATTTGAGGACGTAGTGGAGAAGAGCGCGTTAGTAAATTAAAATGTTCATACCTGGCTCGTGTGATATCGGATTTTTGTGTTCAAACATGTGCCTCGAAGCTAACAACGCTTGCTCTAATATGGAATTAAAAAATCATGATTTTGAAACCCAGGTCGAGAGACATGAAGAAATTTGCAAATTTGAGGGGGGAGTTGACAAGAGCTAGTAGGTAAATTAAAATGTTCAGACCTGGCTCGTGTGATATCGGATTTCTGTGTTCAAACATGCCAATCGAAGCTAAAAACGCTAGCTCTAATATGGAATTAAAAAAACAAGATTTTGAAACTCAGGTCGAGAGACATGAAGAAATTACCAAATTAGAGCAGAGGGTTCAGAAGAGCATGTGAGTAAATTAAAATGTTCATACCTGCCTTGTGTGATATTGGATTTTTATGTTCAAAGATGCAAATCGAAGGTAACAACACTAGCTCTGATCTAGAATTAAAAAATCAAGATTTGAAACTCAGATCGAGAGACATGAAGAAATTACCAAATTAGAGCAGAGGGTTCAGAAGAGCCCGTGAGTAAATTAAAATGTTCATACCTGCCTTGTGTGATATTGGATTTTTATGTTCAAAGATGCAAATCGAAGGTAACAACACTAGCTCTGATCTAGAATTAAAAAATCAAGATTTTGAAACTCAGGTCGAGAGACATGAAGAAATTACCAAATTAGAGGAGGGAGTTGAGAAGAGCCCGTGAGTAAATTAAAATGTTCATGCCTGCCTCGTGTGATATCGGATTTTTTTGTTCAAAGATGCGAATCGAAGCTAACAACACTAGCTATGATATAGAGTTAAAAAATCAAGATTTTGAAACTCAGGTCGAGAGATATGAAGGAATTACCAAATTTGAGGAGGTAGTTGAGAAGAGCGCGTGAGTAAATTAAAATGTTCATGCCTGCCTCGTGTGATATCGGATTTTTGTGTTCAAAGATGCGAATCGAAACTAACAACACTAGCTATGATCTGGAATTAAAAAATCAAGATTTTGATACTCAGGTCGAGAGACATGAAGAAATTACCGAATTAGAGGAGGGAGTTGAGAAGAGCGCTTGAGTAAATTAAAATGTTCATGCCTGCCTCGTGTGATATCGGATTTTTCTGTTCAAAGATGCAAATTGAAGCTAACAACACTAGCTATGATATGGAATTAAAAAATCAAGATTTTGAAACCCAGGTCGAGAGACATGAAGAAATTACCAATTTAGAGCAGAGGGTTGAGAAGAGCACGTGAGTAAATTAAAATGTTCATACCTGCGTCGTGTGATATCGGATTTTTGTGTTCAAAGATGCGAATCGAAGCTACCAACACTAGCTATGATATGGAATTAAAATATCAAGATTTTGAAACTCAGGTCGAGAGACATGAAGAAATTACCAAATTTAAGGAGGGAGTTGAGAAGAGCGCGTGAGTGAATTAAAATGTTCATACCTGGCTCGTGTGATATCGGATTTCTATGTTCAAAGATGCGAATCGAAGCTACCAACACTAGCTATGATATGGAGTTAAAAAATCAAGCTTTTGAAACTCAGGTCGAGAGACATGAAGAAATTACCAAATTTAATGAGGGAGTTGAGAAGAGCGCGTGAGTGAATTAAAATGTTCATACCTAGCTCGTGTGATATCGTTTTGTGTGTTCAAACAGGCGAATCGAAGCTAACAAAGCTAGCTATGATATGGAATTAAAAAATCAAAATTCTGAAACTCAGGTCAGGAGACATGAAGAAATTAGCAAATTTGAGGAGGGAGTTGACAAGAGCTAGTAGGTAAATTAAAATGTTCATACCTGGCTCGTGTGATATTGGATTTTTGTGTTCAAACATGCGAATCGAAGCTAAGAAAGCTAGCTATTATATACAATTAAAAAATCAACATTTTGAAACTCAGGTCAAGAGACATGAAGAAATTCGCAAAATTTGAGGAGGTAGTGGAGAAGAGCCCGTTAGTAAATTAAAATGTTCATACCTGGTTCGTGTGATATCGGATTTTTGTGTTCAAACATGAGAATCGAAGTTAACAAAGCTAGCTATGATATGGAATTGAAAAATCAAGATTTTGAAACTCAGGTCAGGAGACATTACGAAATTAGCAAATTTGAGGAGGTAGTGGAGAAGAGCTAGTAGGTAAATTAAAATGTTCATACCTGGCTCGTGTGATATCGGATATTTGTGTTCAAACATGCGTATCGAAGCTAACAACCCTAGCTCTGATATGGAATTAAAAAATCAAGATGTTGACACTCAGGTTGAGAGACATGAAAAAATTAGCAAATTTGAGGACGTAGTGGAGAAGAGCGCGTTAGTAAATTAAAATGTTCATACCTGGCTCGTGTGATATCGGATTTTTGTGTTCAAACATGTGCCTCGAAGCTAACAACGCTTGCTCTAATATGGAATTAAAAAATCATGATTTTGAAACCCAGGTCGAGAGACATGAAGAAATTTGCAAATTTGAGGGGGGAGTTGACAAGAGCTAGTAGGTAAATTAAAATGTTCAGACCTGGCTCGTGTGATATCGGATTTCTGTGTTCAAACATGCCAATCGAAGCTAAAAACGCTAGCTCTAATATGGAATTAAAAAAACAAGATTTTGAAACTCAGCTCGAGAGACATGAAGAAATTAGCAAATTTGAGGTGGGAGGTGACAAGAGCAAGTAGGTAAATTGAAATGTTCAGACCTGGCTCGTGTAATATCGGATTTTTGTGTTCAAACATGCGAATGGAAGCTAACAACGCTAGCTCTAATATGGAATTAAAAAATCAAGATTTTAAAACTCAGGTAGAGAGACATGCCGAAATTAGCAAATTTGAGGGGGTAGTGGAGAAGAGCGCGTTAGTAAATTAAAATGTTCATACCTGGCTCGTGTGATATCGGATTTTTGTGTTCAAAGCTAACAACGCTAGCTCTAATATGGAATTAAAAAATCAAGTTTTTGTAACTCAGGTCGAGAGACATGACGAAATTAGCAAATTTGAGGAGGTAGTGGAGAAGAGCGCGTTAGTAAATTAAACTGTTCATACCTGGTTCGTGTGATATTGGATTTTTGTGTTCAAACATACGTATCGAAGCTAACAAAGCTAGCTCTGATATGGAATTAAAAAATCAAGATTTTGAAACTCAGGTCGAGAGACATGAAGAAATTAGCAAATTTGAGGAGGGAGTTGACAAGAGCTAGTAGGTAAATTAAAATGTTCAGACCTGGCTCGTGTGATATCTGATTTCTGTGTTCAAACATGCGAATCGTGTTGGGATTACGGTCCCTCCGGATGGGATGGTCGGATGTCCGGAGATGAATGACGACAAGCCCGGTTGCGGTTTCGGAACCGGATGATGAAGACCCTGGCTTCGGAGCCGGATGACGAATGTACCCGGAGAGAGATCCGGATGCGGGGACATATCTATGAATATCTTTGCCAAGGGCCCTTGAGGCTATAGTTGTAAATAGCCCTAAAGTCATATGTGTATAAATATGACTTAGGGCAAACAGTTTTAATGTTGCTACTCATTTTTCTGTTTTTCCACTGAAGAGGAGTGAAGAGAGAGCAGCCGTGAGAGAGATAGAGCGTGAGAGACGAAGAGGTCGACGCCTCTGTGTAATTCCGCCGCCTGTGGCGAGGACAGCGAGCTCAAGGTCGTTACCTTGCAGCTCGCCATTGTATATTTCTCTGTGCATAGTTTTGGTTCGGAGTCGTGTACTCCCGTGGTTTTTCCCGTACAGGGTTTTCCACGTTAAATCGTGTGTCCACTTATTTACTTTTGCATTTCCCATTTTCTGCAACAACGATTCGTGTGTTTCCTTGGTTGTGGCCGAGAGGGTTTGGAAAGTGTCGATTATTTCCATCAATTTGGTATCAGAGCGAGCTGCTGCAGAAAATGGAAGGCGGCGGCAGCGGGCAGCCGGGGATGATGGTGCTGAATGCGCAGAATTACGCCGACTGGAAGATCAAGATGGAGGATCTTCTGATTGTTCGGGACCTGTACGAACCGATTGACAGGTCGGAAATACCGAAGGGGGTACTTGAGTCGGAATGGAGGCTTCTGAACCGGAAAGCCGTTGCAACCATTCGGCAATACGTCGACGTGAGCGTTCTACAACATGTGGCGAACGACATCAACGCATATGAGATGTGGCGGAAACTGTCGGGCCTCTACGAGAGGAAGAATGCGTTGAACCGGACCTCCCTGATGAGGAAGATAGTGAACCTCAAGTACCGGGACGGCGAGAGTATGGTGGAACACGTAAGCACGTTCATGGGATTCGTGAACCAGCTTGCGGCGATCAAGTTCCCGCTGGAGGATCCAATGCAAGCCATCATTCTGATGTGTACATTGCCGGAAAGCTGGGAGAACTTGGTGGTGACTCTCAGCACCTCCTGCACGGAAGATAACTTGTCCCTACAAACGGTAAAGACAAGTATTTTGAACGAAGAAGCACGTCGGAGAGATAAAGAACCGGCCTCCGACTCGAAGGCGCTGCTTACCGAATCGGAACGGGGAAGACAATGGATTCGGAGTCCGCAAAGACGGGAGAAGTCGGGGACCCGGTCGCAGTCAAGAGGAAGACCCACATGCTTCCACTGTGGGAAGCCGGGGCACTTCCGGAAGAATTGTCGGCATTACCGAAAGGACAACGGAGCCGACGACACCGATTCGAAGAAGTCACCGGAGAGAAACGGTGCATACCGGGGAGCCACGGACCGTAGAGGTTCGGATCGGCGAGGGCAGGACCGGAAAGGAACGACGGCACTCGCGGCAAGTGAGGAAGAAATCATGCTCATCACCGAAGAAGGTGAACTAAACATTGCCGGCGATGAGACGACCTGGGTGGTCGATTCCGGAGCATCGTTCCACCTGACCCCGGAGAGAAGATACTTCTCATCCTACACAGTCGGTGAGCATGGCTGTGTTCGGATGGGAAATGAAGGTACGTGCCGGATTGCCGGCATAGGAGACGTGTGGTTGACAACCTCGACCGGATGCAAAATGCTGCTGAAGGATGTCCGACACGTTCCGGAGGTTCGATTGAACCTGATTTCGGCCGGGAGGCTAGACGATGAAGGCTACATAGGTAGCATCCGGAACGGCGTAATGAAGTTCAGCAAGGGGAGCCTGATAGTGGCTCGGGCCCGGAAAGTCAACACACTGTACCTTATGAATGCCTGGTTGTGTCCGGAAGAGTTGAACGTGGCGGCCGACACTGCCGGTGAGCTGTGGCACAAGAGACTGTGCCACATGAGTGAGAAGGGGATGAAGAGGCTTGCAGAAGACAACCTTATTCCAGTGAAGCATGTGCACCTGGAGAAGTGCACCGATTGCCTGGCCGGTAAGCAGAACCGAACCTCCTTCCACTCAAGGCCACCGACGAGACGTAGCGCACCATTGGAGTTGGTGCACACTGATGTGTGTCAGGTAGAAACGAAGTCACATGGCGGAGCCCAGTACTTCGTAACATTCATTGATGATCACAGCCGGAAGCTGTGGACGGCACCGTTGAAGACAAAGGACCAAGTGTTGTGCGTCTTCAAAGAACTCCACGCGAGAGTGGAAAGGGAATCCGGCAAGAAGCTGAAAGCGATACGAGCGGATAACGGAGGGGAATACCGGGGGCAGTTCGCGGAGTACTGTCGCTCGAAGGGAATCCGGCTCGAGTTTACTGTGCCGAAGACGCCGAAACTGAACGGGCTGGCCGAGAGGATGAACCGGACCATAATGGAGAGGGTCCGGAGTATGCTGGCGCATGCGGAATTACCCAAGGGGTTTTGGGCTGAGGCGATGTCAACGGCGACATACGTGATAAACAGATCACCCTCAGTACCTTTGGACGGAGACACGCCGCAGAGAGTGTGGACCGGTAGGGAAGTATCCTAGCGGCATCTGAAGGTGTTCGGGTGTCTCGCATACGTGCATGTTGTTGGATATGAAGGTCGTCTTTGCGGAAGATCAAGAAGCATTCGTTTCTTCTCTGTAACTGCGTATGACTGTTTGTAGGTCGTTGCACAGAGAGAGAGAGAGAGAGAGAGAGGGGCACAAAAGAGTCTTTATTTCATAAACAAGAATACAACAAAACCAACCCCACAAAGAGGTTACAAGGTCACTATATATAGGGACCGACTTAGGGCAACTGCCCTTTATGCTAATTACATAAATGGCCAAAACGGGATAGTGTGAATACGTCCATTATACACATGTATTCGACACTCCCCCGTAATGGGCGTATACATGGGTTATCTAAGATTACAGGTATAGACTTAGGTTCTCGGACATATCAGCTTTGTTCGAGTCGGCAGGGTCCGAAGGCAGAAGACCGAACTGGTCGGGTCGGAACAGTTGAAGCCGATCATTAAGGAACTGATGTCGGTTGTCGAGAACCATCCTGCGCTGTGTCCGGCTCTAACCGGACTGGTTTGTCGTTACGCCCATCTGATGCCGAAGAGACCGAAAGCGGTCTGCCGAAAGACACTTGGTCATTCCATCTGCGACATTGTCGGTTGTGGATATTTTCTCTAGACCGATTTTCCCTGAAATGACGCAGTCCCGAACGAAGTGATATCGAACGTCGATATGCTTGGAGGCGTTGTGGTGAACCGGATTTTTCGACAGGGCAACAGCACCTTGACTGTCGCTGTAGACAACTGGAGCCGAGTCATGGTTGACTTGTCGAAACGTGTGCGCCAGCCGACCGAGCCACAAAGCTTCTTTTGCTGCGTCGGACGCAGCTACATATTCTGCTTCGGTCGTTGAGGTCGCTGTGCACTCTTGAAGTTTCGACTTCCACGAGATTGCTCCATTGCCGAACTTGAAGCAGTATCCGGTTGTTGATTTCCGACTGTCTATACAGCCGGCGAAGTCCGAGTCGGTGTAACCGACTACGCCTGAGGTTCGGTTCGGACCGAAAAGAATGCCGTGGTCTTTTGTGCCAGCCAGATATCTGAACACATGCTTGACTGCGTTCCAATGCGATCGGCCAGGGTTGTGCATAAATCTGCTAACGACTCCTACGGCATGAGAAATATCAGGCCGTGTCGCGACCATCAGGTACATAAGGGAGCCGACTGCCGGTGCATACGGTACCGACTTCATATCTTCCCCCTCCGGGCCGGATGTCGGACAGTCTCGCTGAGAGAGCCGAAGATTCATGGGGAGCGGGGTTGAAGCAGATTTGGCTGATTGCATGTTGAAGCGTTCTAAGACACGTCCGATGTAGTCGGTCTGAGACAAAAAAAGATGTCGTTTATCGCGATGCCGACTAATCTTCATGCCGAGTATGTGTCGTGCCGGACCGAGGTCCTTCATTGCAAACTTCAACCGCAGTTGCCGAACGAGATCGGCAAGTTCGCCCGCGTGGCGTCCAGAAAGTAGCATGTCGTCCACGTAGATGATGAGGAAGATGGGTGAACCATCTTGAGCTGTGTTGGTGAAGAGACAATGGTCCTCATCGCTTTTTAAGAAGCCGATCGATTGGATGAAGTCGTCGAACTTCTTGTACCATTGTCGCGGTGCCTGTTTGAGGCCGTATAGACTCTTCCTGAGTCGGCAGACTAGATGTTCTTGGCCAGGTGCCACGAAGCCTTTTGGCTGCTCCATGTAAATTTCTTCCTCGAGATCACCATGGAGGAATGCTGTTTTGACATCTAGCTGAATCAGCTCCAAGTTGTCGGCTGCCACTACGCCGAGCAGAAAACGAAGGGTTGTCATTTTCACCACTGGTGAAAAAATCTCGTCGAAGTCGACGCCATATTCTTGTCGGAAGCCCTTCGCAACTAATCTGGCCTTGTACTTTGGGGTGGCCGAGTCAGACGTCTCTTTTAGTCGATAAACCCACTTGCAAGGAAGAGCACGTCGGTTCCTGGGTAATTCGACCAGATCCCAAGTCTTGTTTGCCCGGATGGAGTGCATTTCCGACTCCATCGCCAGATGCCAGGTGGCGGAATCGACAGATGTCGATGCTTCTTCGTAAGACGTTGGTTCGCCGGCGTCGGTGAAGAAAATTCCAGGAGAGTACCTCTCCGGAGGTTGCGACAGTCTCTCGGATCGTCGAGGTATGATTGTACCGGTCGCATCGGGTATCGAGGTCGGATGGTCCGAAAGCGGATTGTTCTGCTGTGCCGAGTCGGAGTTGTCCGAGTCGGTGGTGTAAGGTTCAGCTACCCGTGAAGCTGACCGTGTGTTGAGAGCAGGGCCTTCTTGAAGGGTCGGCACATCGGAAAATGTTACCCTTCGGACTTCGATCGATTTTTCGACTGATGGGTTCATAGCCGACTCGTTGAACACAACGTCCGAACTTCGAACGATTTGTCTGCGTTCGGGGTCCCAGAGTCGGTATCCCATTTCGCCGTCTGATCCATATCCAAGGAAAATGCATTTCCTGGACCGAGGTGCAAGTTTTCGGCGATCATCTTTCGGAATGAGGGCGTACGCCTCGCATCCGAAGATCCTCAGCTTGTCGTAATTCGGCTTACTACCGATCCATAGTTCCTGAGGAATTTGAAGTCCTAGAGGTCTACTTGGCGACATGTTGATTATGTGTACTGCCGTGAGTAGAGCCTCTGCCCAGAAGCCATCCGACAGTCGGGAGTGTTGGAGCATGGAAACTATCCGTTCTTGGATTGTCCGATTCATTCGTTCTGCAATCCCGTTTTGCTCCGGACTGTGTGGTGCCGTAAATTCACGTCGGATGCCGCGTTGTCGGCAGAATTTGACGAATTCGTCGGATTTGAACTCTCCCCCATTATCGGTCCGAAGGCATTTCAGCTTTCGGTCGGTTTGATTTTCTACCATAGCGAGCCAATCGGTGAAGATCGAGAAGACACGATCTTTTGTGCGAATTGGATAAGCCCACACCTTTCGAGTCGAATCGTCAATAAAAGTGACGAAGTAAGATGCACCGCCTAGAGACTGATGCGGCATTGGGCCACAGACGTCCGAATGGACTAAATCGAGAGGTCTTGTTTCTCTTGGTGCTGATGTCGGGTGTGATGTGGCTGCTTGTTTGCCATACTGACAATGCTCGCAGAATTGATGGTCCGAGAAGGAGAGTTTGGGGATGTATCCGGCTCTAGATAGGTGCGTGATGCCGGCCTTGCTGAGGTGTCCTAATCTTCGGTGCCATAGTGATGACACAGGAATGTCCACCAAAAACAGGTTACCCTCTCTGAGCGTAACATGTAACGGATACAGTGAGTGTATCTTGGGTCCTCTAGCAAGCAGGAGGTTCCCCCTGTGGAGTGTCCACCCTCCCGAAGAAAAACCGGCACGAATGCCGTCTTCATCTAGTTGTCCGACTGAGATCAATGGCCTTGAGAGCTCGGGTACATGTCGGACATTGTGGAGTACAAGTGTAGAGCCACCTGCAAGGTTGAGCTCTACTGTGCCGATTCCGATGATGTCACAGTGTTGTGAGTTGCCGACCCGAACTGAGTCGGAGTGACGGATCGTATATTGCCGAAATTGGGACCGATGAGGAGTCACATGAAATGACGCGCCCGAATCCAAGAGCCATGTGCTCGATTCTTCAGTCGTGAGCAGAACTTCTGAGCCGACTGGATTTTCGATTGATAGTATGTTCGGGTCGTCCGGTAGCACATCAGCTGAGAAGCTGACGTAATTGATCTCCTCATGCCGGCCGCTCTTCTTGTTGTTCTTGTTCTTGAGTGCGCGGCAGTCGGCTTTGATGTGTCCGGGTTTCTTGCAATAGTTGCAGATTCGGTTGTCCCGTGACTGGCTCCGTCTTCGCTGATTGTTCGGCGGTCGTGAGGAATCTCTTCCTCGTATGTTCGATCGGTCTGTCGAACCTTGTACTACGTAAGCGTCGTCTGTTGAGTCTTTGGCGAAAGACTTTCTCCGAGCTGCTTCGGTCAGGATTGCGCTCGTGACTTCGGAGTATTTAACAGCCGTGGTTGACGCGTTGCACACGGTTGTGACGAAAGTTTCCCATGATGAGGGAAGGCTGCTCATGAGTATCATTGCTCTGAGTTCATCCTCGATTGCCGTTCCCTGTGACGAGATTTGGGAGCTTATGCTTTCGTACTCATTGAGGTGTGCTTGAACCGAATCGGATTCTTTCATCCGCAAGTTGTAGAGGCGCCGGATCAGAAACATCTTCGTTGCGGCGACCTTCTTTTCGTAAGTGTCCGACAGTGTTTTCCACAGTTCGAATGCTGTCGTACACGATTGCACCGTAAAGTATACCGATTCCGATAGGTGCATCCGAATCGTGGCGCGGACGATTCTGTCCAGCTTCTGCCACTCAATTGGTTTGTATCCTTCTGGAGGTTCTTCATTTTCGATGGGATCGATTTGCCCCTTGACTATGAGATAGTCCTGCATTTGTTCCTTCCAGAAGTTGAAGTTCGATCCATCGAACTTGCGTAGACTCATTTCTGACGAGCCGGATGTTGATGCCATCAAATTCGGTTTCGGTTGACTAAGCTCGGTTCGAAGTTGACTACGAACCTTGTTGGAGTGCAGCCGGTTGGCTCACCCGATATCGTTCTAGTCGGATTTGAATCCGAGTCGGTTCGGCTTCTTGTTGAACTTGCTCAAATTGACTCCGGTAGCTGGAGGGACAGAACCGACTGGTCTTCCCGAATGTTACCGAGTCGGAGTGAGTCCGGTTCGCTTCGGATATATATGCCGAATACCGATTATTAAAACCGATTATCTGGACCGATTCTGCTTCGGGTGGCTGCAGCGACGAGAGGGATGGATCCAACTGATCTTTTCGAATGTCGATCAGCCAGAAGAAGCACGAATTTGGGGTTGTTGTCTTAAGACCGATCTGCACCGAGTGGTTACAACGAGCGGCGATTGATGACCTCTTCGGATGCCGTTTAACCGAGTGGAGCACGATCGTGTCAATGTTTCACAAGGGGAATTTCACCTCAAGCGGTTACGATCTCGGAGGACAGAGTACAACCTGTTGGCTTACTCCAAGCAAGAATGATCTAACGCGATGAGATGCAAACCTGGTTTTTCTTCTTCTTCTCTCTTTCTTCGAATGACGCGAATACTGTGCAGGCCGTGATGAAGTGAAGAACCGAATGCTGTGCAGTCGGTGATGACGGCCGAACTTCGCTCTGATACCAGATGTTGGATATGAAGGTCGTCTTTGCGGAAGATCAAGAAGCATTCGTTTCTTCTCTGTAACTGCGTATGACTGTTTGTAGGTCGTTGCACAGAGAGAGAGAGAGAGAGAGAGAGGGGCACAAAAGAGTCTTTATTTCATAAACAAGAATACAACAAAACCAACCCCACAAAGAGGTTACAAGGTCACTATATATAGGGACCGACTTAGGGCAACTGCCCTTTATGCTAATTACATAAATGGCCAAAACGGGATAGTGTGAATACGTCCATTATACACATGTATTCGACACATGTGGCAAAGGACCGGAGAGGAAAGCTAGATCCAAAGACCCGGCCATGCATATTCCTCGGTTACGGCGATGACGAGTTCGGCTACCGAGTATGGGACCCGGTCGACAAGAAGATATTCCGGAGTCGTGATATCATCTTCATGGAGAACAAGACACTCGCCGACTGGGAGTCGGAGAAGAAGATGAAGAGCTCCAAGTCGACCGGTGAGGATAAACTCTACGAGGAGCAGTCCCGACCGGCAAGGGACCGGTTAACACTCGAAGATCCGGCCGAAGACGGTGAAGAAACAGAACCGGTCGAAGAAGATGAAAATGATACCGGAACCGGCCCCGATCCCGAAATGGATTCGGATGAAGAAGAATCGGAAGAACCGGTTACCGAAGCTCCGGAACGGAGATATCCTCTAAGAGAGAGAAGGGCTCCCCGGAGATTTCCGGAACCAGAGCACGTGCTGCTAACCGACGAGGGGGAGCCGGAGAGCTTTGAAGAAGCGAAGCATGACACCCATAGCCGCAGGTGGTTAAGTGCCATGCAGGAGGAGATGGATTCCCTGCATGAGAACCACACATATGAACTTGTGGAGTTGCCGAAAGGAAAACGGGCACTCCGTAACAAGTGGGTGTTCAAGCTGAAACCGGGAGATGCCGGAAACCCCCCGAGATACAAAGCCAGGATCGTGGTGAAGGGGTTTCAGCAGAAGAAGGGCGTCGACTTCGACGAGATATTTGCCCCGGTAGTGAAGATGACCTCCATCCGGACGGTGCTGAGCATAGCGGCAAGCATGGACCTCGAGATAGAACAGATGGACGTGAAGACGGCATTCCTTCACGGTGACCTCGAAGAAGAGATCTACATGCAGCAACCGGAAGGATTCGAAAAGAAAGGGAAGGAGCACCTGGTATGCCGGTTGAAGAAGAGCCTTTACGGTATGAAGCAGGCTCCCCGGCAATGGTACCGGAAGTTCGACTCCTTCATGACAGACGAAGGGTACCACAAAACGCAGTCCGATCACTGCGTGTTTGTGAAGAAGTTCGAAGGAGGAGACTTTCTAATACTCCTCCTGTACGTGGACGACATGTTGATCGTCGGACGAGACCAGGTCAAGATACGGATGCTGAAGAAGGCTCTTCACCGAACCTTCTCAATGAAGGACCTGGGTCCGGCGAGGCAAATACTAGGGATGCACATCATCCGGGACCGAAGAAGAAGCAGTTGTGGCTGTCACAGGAGAAGTACGTGACAAAGGTGCTTCACCGGTTTAACATGTCGGAAGCAAGACCGGTCGGGTCAACACTCCCGGCAAACTGCAAGCTGTCCAGCAAGCAGAGCCCCAAGACAAAGGCTGAGAAGGAGGACATGATGAAAGTACCATATGCCTCTGCCGTCGGGAGCTTGATGTACGCAATGGTGTGTACCCGACCGGACATAGGATATGCAGTCGGAGTGGTGAGCCGGTACATGAGCAATCCCGGCAAAGAGCATTGGAACGCGGCCAAGTGGATACTCCGATACCTGAAGGGCACGGCAAACGTGTGCCTCCGATTCGGCTCTGGTAAGCCCGAACTCGACGGCTTCACCGATTCGGATATGTCGGCTGATGCAGATACCAGCCGGTCCACATCAGGGTATGTGATGACGTATGCAGGGGGAGCTGTTTCATGGCAGTCGAGGCTGCAGAAGACGGTTGCGTTGTCAACCACGGAGGCGGAGTACATGGCGGCTGTTGAAGCCGGCAAGGAAATAATATGGATGAAGGACTTCATTAGAGAGCTCGGTATCCGGCAGGAGGAGTACCGACTCTACTGCGACAGTCAGAGTGCAATCCATCTTGCGAAGAACGCGGCCTTATCACTCCCGGACGAAGCACATCCAGCGAAGATATCACTGGATCCGGGAAAGGATAGAAGACAAGGAGTTCGTGCTGACGAAGATCCACACGGACGAGAACGGGTCGGATATGCTGACCAAGGTGCTCACACCCGACAAGCTGGAAGCATGCCGGAAGAGGATCGGATTGGAGAGACATCCCATGCCGAAGTGAAGGGGGAGTTTGTTGGGATTACGGTCCCTCCGGATGGGATGGTCGGATGTCCGGAGATGAATGACGACAAGCCCGGTTGCGGTTTCGGAACCGGATGATGAAGACCCCGGCTTCCGAGCCGGATGACGAATGTACCCGGAGAGAGATTCGGATGCGGGGACATATCTGTGAATATGTTTGCCAAGGGCCCTTGAGGCTATAGTTGTAAATAGCCCTAAAGTCATATGTGTATAGATATGACTTAGGGCAAACAGTTTTAATGTTGCTACTCATTTTTCTGTTTTTCCACTCAAGAGGAGTGAAGAGAGAGCAGCCGTGAGAGAGATAGAGCGTGAGAGACGAAGAGGTCGACGCCTCTGTGTAATTCCGCCGCCTGTGGCGAGGACAGCGAGCTCAAGGTCGTCGCCTTGCAGCTCGCCATTGTATATTTCTCTGTGCATAGTTTTGGTTCGGAGTCTTGTACTCCCGTGGTTTTTCCCTTACAGGGTTTTCCACGTTAAATCGTGTGTCCACTTATTTACTTTTGCATTTCCCATTTTCTGCAACAACGATTCGTGTGTTTCCTTGGTTGTGGCTGAGAGGGTTTGGAAAGTGTCGATTATTTCCATCAAATCGTAGCTAACAACACTAGCTCTAATATGGAATTAAAAAATCAAGATTTTGATACTCAGGTCGAGAGACATGAAGAAATTAGTAAATTTGAGGAGGTAGTGGAGAAGAGCTCGTTAGTAAATTAAAATGTTCATACCTGGCTCGTGTGATATCGGATTTTTGTATTCAAACATGCGAATCGAAGGTAACAAAGCTAGCTATGACATAGAATTAAAAAATCAAGATTCTGAAACTCAAGTCAAGAGACATGAAGAAATTCGCAAATTTGAGGAGGGAGTTGACAAGAGCTAGTAAGTAAATTAAAATGTTCATACCTGGCTCGTATGATATGGGATTTTTGTATTCAAACATGCGAATCGAAGGTAACAACGCTAGCTCTGATATGGAATTAAAAAATGAAGATTTTGAAACTTAGGTCGAGAGACATGAAGAAATTAGCAAATTTGAGGAGGGAGTTGACAAGAGCTAGTAGGTAAATTAAAATGTTCATACCTGGCACGTGTCATATCGGATTTCTGTGTTCAAACATGCGAATCTAAGCTAACAACGCTAGCTTTGATATAGGATTAAAAAATCAAGATTTTGATACTGAGGTCAAGAGACATGGCGAAATTCGCAAATTTGAGGAGGGAGTTGACAAGAGCTAGTAAGTAAATTAAAATGTTCAGACCTGGCTCGTGTGATATCGGATTTCTGTGTTCAAACATGCGAATCGAAGCTAACAACGCTAGCTATAATATGGAATTAAAAAATCAAGATTTTGAAACTCAGGTCGAGAGACATGACGAAATTACCAAATTTGAGGAGTGACTTGGGAAGAGCTAGTAGGTAAATTAAAATGTTCATACCTGGGTCGTGTGATATCGGAATTTTGTGTTCAAACATGCGAATCGAAGCTAACAACACTAGCTATGATATGGAATTAAAAAAACAAGATTTTAAAACTCAGGTCGAGAGACATAAGGAAATTAGAAATCGTGACGAGGGAGTTGACAAGAGCCCTTGAGTAAATTAAAATGTTCATACCTAGTGAGTGTGATATCGGATTTTTGTGTTCAAACATGCGAATCGAAGCTAACAGTGCTAGCTATGATATGGAATTAAAAAATAATGATTTTGAAACTCAGGTCGAGAGACATGACGAAATTACCAACTTTGAGGAGTGAGTTGGGGAGAGCTAGTAGGTAAATTAAAATGTTCATACCTGGGTCGTGTGATATCGGATTCTTGTTTTCAAACATGCGAATTGAAGCTAACAACGCTAGCTATAATATGGAATTAAAAAATCAAGATTTTGAAACTCAGGTCGAGAGACATGACGAAATTACCAAATTTGAGGAGTGAGTTGGGAAGAGCTAGTAGGTAAATTAAAATGTTCATACCTGGGTCGTGTGATATCGGATTCTTGTTTTCAAACATGCGAATTGAAGCTAACAACGCTAGCTATAATATAGAATTAAAAAATCAAGATTTTGAAACTCAGGTCGAGAGACATGACGAAATTACCAAATTTGAGGAGTGAGTTTGGAAGACCTAGTAGGAAAATTAAAATGTTCATACCTGGCGAGTGTGATATCGGATTTTTGTGTTCAAACATGCGAATCGAAGCTACGAACACCAGCTATGATATGGAATTAAAAAATCAAGATTAAGAAACTCAGGTAGAGAGAGATGACGAAATTACCAAATTTGAGGAGTGAGTTTAGAAGAGCTAGTAGGTAAATTAAAATGTTCATACCTAGGTCGTGTGATATCGGATTCTTGTTTTCAACCATGCGAATCGAAGCTAACAACGCTAGCTATGATATGGAATTAAAAAATCAAGATTTTGAAACTCAGGTCGAGAGACATGACGAAATTACCAAATTTGAGGAGTGAGTTGGGAAGAGCTAGTAGGTAAATTAAAATGTTCATACCTAGGTCGTGTGATATCGGAATTTTGTGTTCAAACATGCGAATCGAAGCTAACAACGCTAGCTATGATATGGAATTAAAAAATCAAGATTTTTAAACTCAGGTCGAGAGACATGACGAAATTAGAAATCGTGACGAGGGAGTTGACAAGAGCCCTTGAGTAAATTAAAATGTTCATACCTAGTCAGTGTGATATCGGATTCTTGTTTTCAAACATGCGAATTGAAGCTAACAACGCTAGCTATAATATGGAATTAAAAAATGAAGATTTTTAAACTCAGGTCGAGAGACATGACGAAATTACCAAATTTGAGGAGTGAGTTGGGAAGAGCTAGTAGGTAAATTACAATGTTCATACCTAACGAGTGTGATATTGGATTTTTGTGTTCAAACATGCGAATCGAAGCTAACAACACTAGCTATGATATGGAATTAAAAAATGGAGATTTTGAAACTCAGGTTGAGAGACATGACGAAATTACCAAATTTGAGGAGTGAGTTAGGAAGAGCTAGTAGGTAAATTAAAATGTTCATACCTAGGTCGTGTGATATCGGATTTTTGTGTTCAAACATGCGAATCGAAGCTAACAACGCTAGCTATGATATGGAATTAAAAAATCAAGATTTTGAAACTCAGGTCGAGAGACATGACGAAATTACCAAATTTGAGGAGTGAGTTGGGAAGATCTAGTAGGTAAATTAAAATGTTCATACCTGGCGAGTGTGATATCGGATTTTTGTGTTCAAACATGCGAATCGAAGCTAACAACGCTAGCTATGATATGGAATTAAAAAATGAAGATTTTGAAACTCAGGTCGAGAGACATGACGAAATTACCAAATTTGAGGAGTGAGTTGGGAAGAGCTAGTGGGTAAATTAAAATGGTCATACCTGGGTCGTGTGATATCAGAATTCTGTGTTCAAACATGCGAATCGAAGCAAACAACACTAGCTATAATATGGAATTAAAAAATCAAGATTTTGAAAATCAGGTCGAGAGAAATGACGAAATTACCAAATTTGAGGAGTGAGTTGGGAAGAGCTACTAGGTAAATTAAAATGTTCATACCTGGCGAGTGTGATATCGGATTTTTGTGTTCAAACATACGAATCGAAGCTAACAACGTTAGCTATGATATGGAATTAAAACATGAAGATTTTGAAACTCAGGTCGAGAGACATGACGAAATTACCAAATTTGAGGAGTGAGTTGGGAAGAGCTAGTAGGTAAATTAAAATGTTCATACCTGGGTCGTGTGATATCGGATTGTTGTTTTCAAACATGCGAATCGAAGCTAACAACGCTAGCTATGATATGGAATTAAAAAATCAAGATTTTGAAACTCAGGTCGAGAGACATGACGAAATTACCAAATTTGAGGAGTGAGTTGGGAAGAGCTAGTAGGTAAATTAAAATGTTCATACCTAACGAGTGTGATATTGGATTTTTGTGTTCAAACATGCAAATCGAAGCTAACAACACTAGCTATGATATGGAATTAAAAAATGAAGATTTTGAAACTCAGGTTGAGAGACATGACGAAATTACCAAATTTGAGGAGTGAGTTAGGAAGAGCTAGTAGGTAAATTAAAATGGTCATACCTGGGTCGTGTGATATCAGAATTTTGTGTTCAAACATGCGAATCGAAGCTAACAACACTAGCTATGATATGGAATTAAAAAATAAAGATTTTGAAAATCAGGTCGAGAGAAATGACGAAATTACCAAATTTGAGGAGTGAGTGGGGAAGAGCTACTAGGTAAATTAAAATGTTCATACCTGGGTCGTGTGATATCGGATTTTTGTGTTCAAACATACGAATCGAAGCTAACAACGTTAGCTATGATATGGAATTAAAACATGAAGATTTTGAAACTCAGGTCGAGAGACATGACGAAATTACCAAATTTGAGGAGTGAGTTGGGAAGAGCTAGTAGGTAAATTAAAATGTTCATACCTGGGTCGTGTGATATCGGATTGTTGTTTTCAAACATGCGAATCGAAGCTAACAACGCTAGCTATGATATGGAATTAAAAAATCAAGATTTTGAAACTCAGGTCGAGAGACATGACGAAATTACCAAATTTGAGGAGTGAGTTGGGAAGAGCTAGTAGGTAAATTAAAATGTTCATACCTGGGTTGTGTGATATCGGATTCTTGTTTTCAAACATGCGAATCGAAGCTAACAATGCTAGCTATGATATGGAATTAAAAAATCAAGATTTTTAAACTCAGGTCGAGAGACATGACGAAATTAGAAATCGTGACGAGGGAGTTGGGAAGAGCCCTTGAGTAAATTAAAATGTTCATACCTAGTGAGTGTGATATCGGATTCTTGTTTTCAAACATGCGAATCGAAGCTAACAACGCTAGCTATGATATGGAATTAAAAAATCAAGATTTTGAAACTCAGGTCGAGAGACATGACGAAATTACCAAATTTGAGGAGTGAGTTGGGAAGAGCTAGTAGGTAAATAAAAATGTTCATACCTGGGTCGTGTGATATCGGATTCTTGTTTTCAAACATGCGAATTGAAGCTAACAATGCTAGCTATAATATGGAATTAAAAAATCAAGATTTTGAAACTCAGGTCGAGAGACATGACGAAATTACCAAATTTGAGGAGTGAGTTTGGAAGAGCTAGTAGGTAAATTAAAATGTTCATACCTAGGTCGTGTGATATCGGATTCTTGTTTCCAAACATGCGAATCGAAGCTAACAACGCTAGCTATGATATGGAATTAAAAAATCAAGATTTTGAAACTCAGGTCGAGAGACATGACGAAATTACCAAATTTGAGGAGTGAGTTGGGAAGAGCTAGTAGGTAAATTAAAATGTTCATACCTGGGTCGTGTGATATCGGAATTTTGTGTTCAAACATGCGAATCGAAGCTAACAACGCTAGCTATGATATGGAATTAAAAAATCAAGATTTTTAAACTCAGGTCGAGAGACATGACGAAATTAGAAATCGTGACGAGGGAGTTGACAAGAGCCCTTGAGTAAATTAAAATGTTCATACCTAGTCAGTATGATATCGGATTCTTGTTTTCAAACATGCGAATCGAAGCTAACAACGCTAGCTATGATATGGAATTAAAAAATCAAGATTTTGAAATTCAGGTCCAGAGACATGACGAAATTACCAAATTTGAGGAGTGAGTTGGGAAGAACTAGTAGGTAAATTAAAATGTTCATGGGTCGTGTGATATCGGATTTTTGTGTTCAAACATGCGAATCGAAGCTAACAACGCTAGCTATGATATGGAATTAGGGTTTAGGGTTTAGGGTTTAGGGTTTAGGGTTTAGGGTTTAGGGTTTAGGGTTTAGGGTTTAGGGGTTTAGGGTTTGAGGAGTGAGTTGGGAAGAGCTAGTAGGTAAATAAAAATGTTCATACCTGGGTTGTGTGATATCGGATTTTTGTGTTCAAACATGCGAATCGAAGCTAACAACGCTAGCTATGATATGGAATTAAAAAATCAAGATTTTGAAACTCAGGTCGAGAGACATGACGAAATTACCAAATTTGAGGAGTGAGTTGGGAAGAGCTAGTAGGTAAATTAAAATGTTCATACCTGGGTCGTGTGATATCGGATTCTTGTTTTCAAACATGCGAATTGAAGCTAACAATGCTAGCTATAATATGGAATTAAAAAATCAAGATTTTGAAACTCAGGTCGAGAGACATGACGAAATTACCAAATTTGAGGAGTGAGTTTGGAAGAGCTAGTAGGTAAATTAAAATGTTCATACCTAGTCAGTGTGATATCGGATTCTTGTTTCCAAACATGCGAATCGAAGCTAACAACGCTAGCTATGATATGGAATTAAAAAATCAAGATTTTGAAACTCAGGTCGAGAGACATGACGAAATTACCAAATTTCAGGAGTGAGTTGGGAAGAGCTAGTAGGTAAATTAAAATGTTCATACCTGGGTCGTGTGATATCGGAATTTTGTGTTCAAACATGCGAATCGAAGCTAACAACGCTAGCTATGATATGGAATTAAAAAATCAAGATTTTTAAACTCAGGTCGAGAGACATGACGAAATTAGAAATCGTGACGAGGGAGTTGACAAGAGCCCTTGAGTAAATTAAAATGTTCATACCTAGTCAGTATGATATCGGATTCTTGTTTTCAAACATGCGAATTGAAGCTAACAACGCTAGCTATAATATGGAATTAAAAAATCAAGATTTTGAAACTCAGGTCGAGAGACATGATGAAATTACCAAATTTGAGGAGTGAGTTGGGAAGAGCTAGTAGGTAAATTAAAATGTTCATACCTAACGAGTGTGATATCGGATTTTTGTGTTCAAACATGCGAATCGAAGCTAACAACGCTAGCTATGATATGGAATTAAAAAATCAAGATTAAGAAACTCAGGTAGAGAGAGATGACGAAATTACCAAATTTGAGGAGTGAGTTTAGAAGAGCTAGTAGGTAAATTAAAATGTTCATACCTAGGTCGTGTGATATCGGATTCTTGTTTTCAAACATGCGAATCGAAGCTAACAACGCTAGCTATGATATGGAATTAAAAAATCAAGATTTTGAAACTCAGGTCGAGAGACATGACGAAATTACCAAATTTGAGGAGTGAGTTGGGAAGAGCTAGTAGGTAAATTAAAATGTTCATACCTGGGTCGTGTGATATCGGATTTTTGTGTTCAAACATGCGAATCGAAGCTAACAACGCTAGCTATAATATGGAATTAAAAAATCAAGATTTTGAAACTCAGGTCGAGAGACATGACGAAATTACCAAATTTGAGGAGTGAGTTTGGAAGAGCTAGTAGGTAAATTAAAATGTTCATACCTAGGTCGTGTGATATCGGATTCTTGTTTCCAAACATGCGAATCGAAGCTAACAACGCTAGCTATGATATGGAATTAAAAAATCAAGATTTTGAAACTCAGGTCGAGAGACATGACGAAATTACCAAATTTCAGGAGTGAGTTGGGAAGAGCTAGTAGGTAAATTAAAATGTTCATACCTGGGTCGTGTGATATCGGAATTTTGTGTTCAAACATGCGAATCGAAGCTAACAACGCTAGCTATGATATGGAATTAAAAAATCAAGATTTTTAAACTCAGGTCGAGAGACATGACGAAATTAGAAATCGTGACGAGGGAGTTGACAAGAGCCCTTGAGTAAATTAAAATGTTCATACCTAGTCAGTATGATATCGGATTCTTGTTTTCGAACATGCGAATTGAAGCTAACAATGCTAGCTATAATATGGAATTAAAAAATCACGATTTTGAAACTCAGGTCGAGAGACATGACGAAATTACCAAATTTGAGGAGTGAGTTGGGAAGAGCTACTACGTAAATTAAAATGTTCATACCTGGGTCGTGTGATATCGGAATTTTGTGTTCAAACATGCGAATCGAAGCTAACAACGCTAGCTATGATATGGAATTAAAAAATCAAGATTTTTAAACTCAGGTCGAGAGACATGACGAAATTAGAAATCGTGACGAGGGAGTTGACAAGAGCCCTTGAGTAAATTAAAATGTTCATACCTAGTCAGTATGATATCGGATTCTTGTTTTCAAACATGCGAATTGAAGCTAACAACGCTAGCTATAATATGGAATTAAAAAATCAAGATTTTGAAACTCAGGTCGAGAGACATGATGAAATTACCAAATTTGAGGAGTGAGTTGGGAAGAGCTAGTAGGTAAATTAAAATGTTCATACCTGGGTCGTGTGATATCGGATTCTTGTTTTCAAACGTGCGAATTGAAGCTAACAACGCTAGCTATAATATGGAATTAAAAAATCACGATTTTGAAACTCAGGTCGAGAGACATGACGAAATTACCAAATTTGAGGAGTGAGTTGGGAAGAGCTACTACGTAAATTAAAATGTTCATACCTGGGTCGTGTGATATCGGAATTTTGTGTTCAAACATGCGAATCGAAGCTAACAACGCTAGCTATGATATGGAATTAAAAAATCAAGATTTTTAAACTCAGGTCGAGAGACATGACGAAATTAGAAATCGTGACGAGGGAGTTGACAAGAGCCCTTGAGTAAATTAAAATGTTCATACCTAGTCAGTATGATATCGGATTCTTGTTTTCAAACATGCGAATTGAAGCTAACAATGCTAGCTATAATATGGAATTAAAAAATCAAGATTTTGAAACTCAGGTCGAGAGACATGATGAAATTACCAAATTTGAGGAGTGAGTTGGGAAGAGCTAGTAGGTAAATTAAAATGTTCATACCTGGGTCGTGTGATATCGGATTCTTGTTTTCAAACATGCGAATTGAAGCTAACAACGCTAGCTATAATATGGAATTAAAAAATGAAGATTTTTAAACTCAGGTCGAGAGACATGACGAAATTACCAAATTTGAGGAGTGAGTTGGGAAGAGCTACTACGTAAATTAAAATGTTCATACCTAACGAGTGTGATATTGGATTTTTGTGTTCAAACATGCGAATCGAAGCTAACAACACTAGCTATGATATGGAATTAAAAAATGGAGATTTTGAAACTCAGGTTGAGAGACATGACGAAATTACCAAATTTGAGGAGTGAGTTAGGAAGAGCTAGTAGGTAAATTAAAATGTTCATACCTAGGTCGTGTGATATCGGATTTTTGTGTTCAAACATGCGAATCGAAGCTAACAACGCTAGCTATGATATGGAATTAAAAAATCAAGATTTTGAAACTCAGGTCGAGAGACATGACGAAATTACCAAATTTGAGGAGTGAGTTGGGAAGATCTAGTAGGTAAATTAAAATGTTCATACCTGGCGAGTGTGATATCGGATTTTTGTGTTCAAACATGCGAATCGAAGCTAACAACGCTAGCTATGATATGGAATTAAAAAATGAAGATTTTGAAACTCAGGTCGAGAGACATGACGAAATTACCAAATTTGAGGAGTGAGTTGGGAAGAGCTAGTGGGTAAATTAAAATGGTCATACCTGGGTCGTGTGATATCAGAATTCTGTGTTCAAACATGCGAATCGAAGCAAACAACACTAGCTATAATATGGAATTAAAAAATCAAGATTTTGAAAATCAGGTCGAGAGAAATGACGAAATTACCAAATTTGAGGAGTGAGTTGGGAAGAGCTACTAGGTAAATTAAAATGTTCATACCTGGCGAGTGTGATATCGGATTTTTGTGTTCAAACATACGAATCGAAGCTAACAACGTTAGCTATGATATGGAATTAAAACATGAAGATTTTGAAACTCAGGTCGAGAGACATGACGAAATTACCAAATTTGAGGAGTGAGTTGGGAAGAGCTAGTAGGTAAATTAAAATGTTCATACCTGGGTCGTGTGATATCGGATTGTTGTTTTCAAACATGCGAATCGAAGCTAACAACGCTAGCTATGATATGGAATTAAAAAATCAAGATTTTGAAACTCAGGTCGAGAGACATGACGAAATTACCAAATTTGAGGAGTGAGTTGGGAAGAGCTAGTAGGTAAATTAAAATGTTCATACCTAACGAGTGTGATATTGGATTTTTGTGTTCAAACATGCAAATCGAAGCTAACAACACTAGCTATGATATGGAATTAAAAAATGAAGATTTTGAAACTCAGGTTGAGAGACATGACGAAATTACCAAATTTGAGGAGTGAGTTAGGAAGAGCTAGTAGGTAAATTAAAATGGTCATACCTGGGTCGTGTGATATCAGAATTTTGTGTTCAAACATGCGAATCGAAGCTAACAACACTAGCTATGATATGGAATTAAAAAATAAAGATTTTGAAAATCAGGTCGAGAGAAATGACGAAATTACCAAATTTGAGGAGTGAGTGGGGAAGAGCTACTAGGTAAATTAAAATGTTCATACCTGGGTCGTGTGATATCGGATTTTTGTGTTCAAACATACGAATCGAAGCTAACAACGTTAGCTATGATATGGAATTAAAACATGAAGATTTTGAAACTCAGGTCGAGAGACATGACGAAATTACCAAATTTGAGGAGTGAGTTGGGAAGAGCTAGTAGGTAAATTAAAATGTTCATACCTGGGTCGTGTGATATCGGATTGTTGTTTTCAAACATGCGAATCGAAGCTAACAACGCTAGCTATGATATGGAATTAAAAAATCAAGATTTTGAAACTCAGGTCGAGAGACATGACGAAATTACCAAATTTGAGGAGTGAGTTGGGAAGAGCTAGTAGGTAAATTAAAATGTTCATACCTGGGTTGTGTGATATCGGATTCTTGTTTTCAAACATGCGAATCGAAGCTAACAATGCTAGCTATGATATGGAATTAAAAAATCAAGATTTTTAAACTCAGGTCGAGAGACATGACGAAATTAGAAATCGTGACGAGGGAGTTGGGAAGAGCCCTTGAGTAAATTAAAATGTTCATACCTAGTGAGTGTGATATCGGATTCTTGTTTTCAAACATGCGAATCGAAGCTAACAACGCTAGCTATGATATGGAATTAAAAAATCAAGATTTTGAAACTCAGGTCGAGAGACATGACGAAATTACCAAATTTGAGGAGTGAGTTGGGAAGAGCTAGTAGGTAAATAAAAATGTTCATACCTGGGTCGTGTGATATCGGATTCTTGTTTTCAAACATGCGAATTGAAGCTAACAATGCTAGCTATAATATGGAATTAAAAAATCAAGATTTTGAAACTCAGGTCGAGAGACATGACGAAATTACCAAATTTGAGGAGTGAGTTTGGAAGAGCTAGTAGGTAAATTAAAATGTTCATACCTAGGTCGTGTGATATCGGATTCTTGTTTCCAAACATGCGAATCGAAGCTAACAACGCTAGCTATGATATGGAATTAAAAAATCAAGATTTTGAAACTCAGGTCGAGAGACATGACGAAATTACCAAATTTGAGGAGTGAGTTGGGAAGAGCTAGTAGGTAAATTAAAATGTTCATACCTGGGTCGTGTGATATCGGAATTTTGTGTTCAAACATGCGAATCGAAGCTAACAACGCTAGCTATGATATGGAATTAAAAAATCAAGATTTTTAAACTCAGGTCGAGAGACATGACGAAATTAGAAATCGTGACGAGGGAGTTGACAAGAGCCCTTGAGTAAATTAAAATGTTCATACCTAGTCAGTATGATATCGGATTCTTGTTTTCAAACATGCGAATCGAAGCTAACAACGCTAGCTATGATATGGAATTAAAAAATCAAGATTTTGAAATTCAGGTCCAGAGACATGACGAAATTACCAAATTTGAGGAGTGAGTTGGGAAGAACTAGTAGGTAAATTAAAATGTTCATGGGTCGTGTGATATCGGATTTTTGTGTTCAAACATGCGAATCGAAGCTAACAACGCTAGCTATGATATGGAATTAGGGTTTAGGGTTTAGGGTTTAGGGTTTAGGGTTTAGGGTTTAGGGTTTAGGGTTTAGGGTTTAGGGGTTTAGGGTTTGAGGAGTGAGTTGGGAAGAGCTAGTAGGTAAATAAAAATGTTCATACCTGGGTTGTGTGATATCGGATTTTTGTGTTCAAACATGCGAATCGAAGCTAACAACGCTAGCTATGATATGGAATTAAAAAATCAAGATTTTGAAACTCAGGTCGAGAGACATGACGAAATTACCAAATTTGAGGAGTGAGTTGGGAAGAGCTAGTAGGTAAATTAAAATGTTCATACCTGGGTCGTGTGATATCGGATTCTTGTTTTCAAACATGCGAATTGAAGCTAACAATGCTAGCTATAATATGGAATTAAAAAATCAAGATTTTGAAACTCAGGTCGAGAGACATGACGAAATTACCAAATTTGAGGAGTGAGTTTGGAAGAGCTAGTAGGTAAATTAAAATGTTCATACCTAGTCAGTGTGATATCGGATTCTTGTTTCCAAACATGCGAATCGAAGCTAACAACGCTAGCTATGATATGGAATTAAAAAATCAAGATTTTGAAACTCAGGTCGAGAGACATGACGAAATTACCAAATTTCAGGAGTGAGTTGGGAAGAGCTAGTAGGTAAATTAAAATGTTCATACCTGGGTCGTGTGATATCGGAATTTTGTGTTCAAACATGCGAATCGAAGCTAACAACGCTAGCTATGATATGGAATTAAAAAATCAAGATTTTTAAACTCAGGTCGAGAGACATGACGAAATTAGAAATCGTGACGAGGGAGTTGACAAGAGCCCTTGAGTAAATTAAAATGTTCATACCTAGTCAGTATGATATCGGATTCTTGTTTTCAAACATGCGAATTGAAGCTAACAACGCTAGCTATAATATGGAATTAAAAAATCAAGATTTTGAAACTCAGGTCGAGAGACATGATGAAATTACCAAATTTGAGGAGTGAGTTGGGAAGAGCTAGTAGGTAAATTAAAATGTTCATACCTAACGAGTGTGATATCGGATTTTTGTGTTCAAACATGCGAATCGAAGCTAACAACGCTAGCTATGATATGGAATTAAAAAATCAAGATTAAGAAACTCAGGTAGAGAGAGATGACGAAATTACCAAATTTGAGGAGTGAGTTTAGAAGAGCTAGTAGGTAAATTAAAATGTTCATACCTAGGTCGTGTGATATCGGATTCTTGTTTTCAAACATGCGAATCGAAGCTAACAACGCTAGCTATGATATGGAATTAAAAAATCAAGATTTTGAAACTCAGGTCGAGAGACATGACGAAATTACCAAATTTGAGGAGTGAGTTGGGAAGAGCTAGTAGGTAAATTAAAATGTTCATACCTGGGTCGTGTGATATCGGATTTTTGTGTTCAAACATGCGAATCGAAGCTAACAACGCTAGCTATAATATGGAATTAAAAAATCAAGATTTTGAAACTCAGGTCGAGAGACATGACGAAATTACCAAATTTGAGGAGTGAGTTTGGAAGAGCTAGTAGGTAAATTAAAATGTTCATACCTAGGTCGTGTGATATCGGATTCTTGTTTCCAAACATGCGAATCGAAGCTAACAACGCTAGCTATGATATGGAATTAAAAAATCAAGATTTTGAAACTCAGGTCGAGAGACATGACGAAATTACCAAATTTCAGGAGTGAGTTGGGAAGAGCTAGTAGGTAAATTAAAATGTTCATACCTGGGTCGTGTGATATCGGAATTTTGTGTTCAAACATGCGAATCGAAGCTAACAACGCTAGCTATGATATGGAATTAAAAAATCAAGATTTTTAAACTCAGGTCGAGAGACATGACGAAATTAGAAATCGTGACGAGGGAGTTGACAAGAGCCCTTGAGTAAATTAAAATGTTCATACCTAGTCAGTATGATATCGGATTCTTGTTTTCGAACATGCGAATTGAAGCTAACAATGCTAGCTATAATATGGAATTAAAAAATCACGATTTTGAAACTCAGGTCGAGAGACATGACGAAATTACCAAATTTGAGGAGTGAGTTGGGAAGAGCTACTACGTAAATTAAAATGTTCATACCTGGGTCGTGTGATATCGGAATTTTGTGTTCAAACATGCGAATCGAAGCTAACAACGCTAGCTATGATATGGAATTAAAAAATCAAGATTTTTAAACTCAGGTCGAGAGACATGACGAAATTAGAAATCGTGACGAGGGAGTTGACAAGAGCCCTTGAGTAAATTAAAATGTTCATACCTAGTCAGTATGATATCGGATTCTTGTTTTCAAACATGCGAATTGAAGCTAACAACGCTAGCTATAATATGGAATTAAAAAATCAAGATTTTGAAACTCAGGTCGAGAGACATGATGAAATTACCAAATTTGAGGAGTGAGTTGGGAAGAGCTAGTAGGTAAATTAAAATGTTCATACCTGGGTCGTGTGATATCGGATTCTTGTTTTCAAACGTGCGAATTGAAGCTAACAACGCTAGCTATAATATGGAATTAAAAAATCACGATTTTGAAACTCAGGTCGAGAGACATGACGAAATTACCAAATTTGAGGAGTGAGTTGGGAAGAGCTACTACGTAAATTAAAATGTTCATACCTGGGTCGTGTGATATCGGAATTTTGTGTTCAAACATGCGAATCGAAGCTAACAACGCTAGCTATGATATGGAATTAAAAAATCAAGATTTTTAAACTCAGGTCGAGAGACATGACGAAATTAGAAATCGTGACGAGGGAGTTGACAAGAGCCCTTGAGTAAATTAAAATGTTCATACCTAGTCAGTATGATATCGGATTCTTGTTTTCAAACATGCGAATTGAAGCTAACAATGCTAGCTATAATATGGAATTAAAAAATCAAGATTTTGAAACTCAGGTCGAGAGACATGATGAAATTACCAAATTTGAGGAGTGAGTTGGGAAGAGCTAGTAGGTAAATTAAAATGTTCATACCTGGGTCGTGTGATATCGGATTCTTGTTTTCAAACATGCGAATTGAAGCTAACAACGCTAGCTATAATATGGAATTAAAAAATCACGATTTTGAAACTCAGGTCGAGAGACATGACGAAATTACCAAATTTGAGGAGTGAGTTGGGAAGAGCTACTACGTAAATTAAAATGTTCATACCTGGGTCGTGTGATATCGGATTCTTGTTTTCAAACATTCGAATTGAAGCTAACAACGCTAGCTATAATATGGAATTAAAAAATCAAGATTTTGAAACTCAGGTCGAGAGACATGACGAAATTACCAAATTTGAGGAGTGAGTTAGGAAGAGCTAGTAGGTAAATTAAAATGTTCATACCTAGGTCGTGTGATATCGGATTTTTGTGTTCAAACATGCGAATCGAAGCTAACAACGCTAGCTATGATATGGAATTAAAAAATCAAGATTTTGAAACTCAGGTCGAGAGACATGACGAAATTACCAAATTTGAGGAGTGAGTTGGGAAGAGCTAGTAGGTAAATTAAAATGTTCATACCTGGGTCGTGTGATATCGGATTGTTGTGGTCAAACATGCAAATCGAAGCTAACAACGCTAGCTATGATATGGAATTAAAAAATCAAGATTTTGAAACTCAGGTCGAGAGACATGACGAAATTACCAAATTTGAGGAGTGAGTTGGGAAGAGCTAGTAGGTAAATTAAAATGTTCATACCTAGGTCGTGTGATATCGGATTCTTGTTTTCAAACATGCGAATCGAAGCTAACAACGCTAGCTATGATATGGAATTAAAAAATCAAGATTTTGAAACTCAGGTCGAGAGACATGACGAAATTACCAAATTTGAGGAGTGAGTTGGGAAGAGCTAGTAGGTAAATTAAAATGTTCATACCTGGGTTGTGTGATATCGGATTCTTGTTTTCAAACATGCGAATCGAAGCTAACAATGCTAGCTATGATATGGAATTAAAAAATCAAATTTTTAAACTCAGGTCGAGAGACATGACGAAATTAGAAATCGTGACGAGGGAGTTGGGAAGAGCCCTTGAGTAAATTAAAATGTTCATACCTAGTGAGTGTGATATCGGATTCTTGTTTTCAAACATGCGAATCGAAGCTAACAACGCTAGCTATGATATGGAATTAAAAAATCAAGATTTTGAAACTCAGGTCGAGAGACATGACGAAATTACCAAATTTGAGGAGTGAGTTGGGAAGAGCTAGTAGGTAAATAAAAATGTTCATACCTGGGTCGTGTGATATCGGATTCTTGTTTTCAAACATGCGAATTGAAGCTAACAATGCTAGCTATAATATGGAATTAAAAAATCAAGATTTTGAAACTCAGGTCGAGAGACATGACGAAATTACCAAATTTGAGGAGTGAGTTTGGAAGAGCTAGTAGGTAAATTAAAATGTTCATACCTAGGTCGTGTGATATCGGATTCTTGTTTCCAAACATGCGAATCGAAGCTAACAACGCTAGCTATGATATGGAATTAAAAAATCAAGATTTTGAAACTCAGGTCGAGAGACATGACGAAATTACCAAATTTGAGGAGTGAGTTGGGAAGAGCTAGTAGGTAAATTAAAATGTTCATACCTGGGTCGTGTGATATCGGAATTTTGTGTTCAAACATGCGAATCGAAGCTAACAACGCTAGCTATGATATGGAATTAAAAAATCAAGATTTTTAAACTCAGGTCGAGAGACATGACGAAATTAGAAATCGTGACGAGGGAGTTGACAAGAGCCCTTGAGTAAATTAAAATGTTCATACCTAGTCAGTATGATATCGGATTCTTGTTTTCAAACATGCGAATCGAAGCTAACAACGCTAGCTATGATATGGAATTAAAAAATCAAGATTTTGAAACTCAGGTCCAGAGACATGACGAAATTACCAAATTTGAGGAGTGAGTTGGGAAGAACTAGTAGGTAAATTAAAATGTTCATGGGTCGTGTGATATCGGATTTTTGTGTTCAAACATGCGAATCGAAGCTAACAACGCTAGCTATGATATGGAATTAGGGTTTAGGGTTTAGGGTTTAGGGTTTAGGGTTTAGGGTTTAGGGTTTAGGGTTTAGGGTTTAGGGGTTTAGGGTTTGAGGAGTGAGTTGGGAAGAGCTAGTAGGTAAATAAAAATGTTCATACCTGGGTTGTGTGATATCGGATTTTTGTGTTCAAACATGCGAATCGAAGCTAACAACGCTAGCTATGATATGGAATTAAAAAATCAAGATTTTGAAACTCAGGTCGAGAGACATGACGAAATTACCAAATTTGAGGAGTGAGTTGGGAAGAGCTAGTAGGTAAATTAAAATGTTCATACCTGGGTCGTGTGATATCGGATTCTTGTTTTCAAACATGCGAATTGAAGCTAACAATGCTAGCTATAATATGGAATTAAAAAATCAAGATTTTGAAACTCAGGTCGAGAGACATGACGAAATTACCAAATTTGAGGAGTGAGTTTGGAAGAGCTAGTAGGTAAATTAAAATGTTCATACCTAGGTCGTGTGATATCGGATTCTTGTTTCCAAACATGCGAATCGAAGCTAACAACGCTAGCTATGATATGGAATTAAAAAATCAAGATTTTGAAACTCAGGTCGAGAGACATGACGAAATTACCAAATTTCAGGAGTGAGTTGGGAAGAGCTAGTAGGTAAATTAAAATGTTCATACCTGGGTCGTGTGATATCGGAATTTTGTGTTCAAACATGCGAATCGAAGCTAACAACGCTAGCTATGATATGGAATTAAAAAATCAAGATTTTTAAACTCAGGTCGAGAGACATGACGAAATTAGAAATCGTGACGAGGGAGTTGACAAGAGCCCTTGAGTAAATTAAAATGTTCATACCTAGTCAGTATGATATCGGATTCTTGTTTTCAAACATGCGAATTGAAGCTAACAACGCTAGCTATAATATGGAATTAAAAAATCAAGATTTTGAAACTCAGGTCGAGAGACATGATGAAATTACCAAATTTGAGGAGTGAGTTGGGAAGAGCTAGTAGGTAAATTAAAATGTTCATACCTGGGTCGTGTGATATCGGATTCTTGTTTTCAAACATGCGAATTGAAGCTAACAATGCTAGCTATAATATGGAATTAAAAAATCAAGATTTTGAAACTCAGGTCGAGAGACATGACGAAATTACCAAATTTGAGGAGTGAGTTTGGAAGAGCTAGTAGGTAAATTAAAATGTTCATACCTAGGTCGTGTGATATCGGATTCTTGTTTCCAAACATGCGAATCGAAGCTAACAACGCTAGCTATGATATGGAATTAAAAAATCAAGATTTTGAAACTCAGGTCGAGAGACATGACGAAATTACCAAATTTCAGGAGTGAGTTGGGAAGAGCTAGTAGGTAAATTAAAATGTTCATACCTGGGTCGTGTGATATCGGAATTTTGTGTTCAAACATGCGAATCGAAGCTAACAACCCTAGCTATGATATGGAATTAAAAAATCAAGATTTTTAAACTCAGGTCGAGAGACATGACGAAATTAGAAATCGTGACGAGGGAGTTGACAGGAGCCCTTGAGTAAATTAAAATGTTCATACCTAGTCAGTATGATATCGGATTCTTGTTTTCAAACATGCGAATTGAAGCTAACAACGCTAGCTATAATATGGAATTAAAAAATCACGATTTTGAAACTCAGGTCGAGAGACATGACGAAATTACCAAATTTGAGGAGTGAGTTGGGAAGAGCTACTACGTAAATTAAAATGTTCATACCTGGGTCGTGTGATATCGGAATTTTGTGTTCAAACATGCGAATCGAAGCTAACAACGCTAGCTATGATATGGAATTAAAAAATCAAGATTTTTAAACTCAGGTCGAGAGACATGACGAAATTAGAAATCGTGACGAGGGAGTTGACAAGAGCCCTTGAGTAAATTAAAATGTTCATACCTAGTCAGTATGATATCGGATTCTTGTTTTCAAACATGCGAATTGAAGCTAACAACGCTAGCTATAATATGGAATTAAAAAATCAAGATTTTGAAACTCAGGTCGAGAGACATGATGAAATTACCAAATTTGAGGAGTGAGTTGGGAAGAGCTAGTAGGTAAATTAAAATGTTCATACCTGGGTCGTGTGATATCGGATTCTTGTTTTCAAACATGCGAATTGAAGCTAACAATGCTAGCTATAATATGGAATTAAAAAATCAAGATTTTGAAACTCAGGTCGAGAGACATGACGAAATTACCAAATTTGAGGAGTGAGTTTGGAAGAGCTAGTAGGTAAATTAAAATGTTCATACCTAGGTCGTGTGATATCGGATTCTTGTTTCCAAACATGCGAATCGAAGCTAACAACGCTAGCTATGATATGGAATTAAAAAATCAAGATTTTGAAACTCAGGTCGAGAGACATGACGAAATTACCAAATTTCAGGAGTGAGTTGGGAAGAGCTAGTAGGTAAATTAAAATGTTCATACCTGGGTCGTGTGATATCGGAATTTTGTGTTCAAACATGCGAATCGAAGCTAACAACGCTAGCTATGATATGGAATTAAAAAATCGTGACGAGGGAGTTGACAAGAGCCCTTGAGTAAATTAAAATGTTCATACCTAGTCAGTATGATATCGGATTCTTGTTTTCAAACATGCGAATTGAAGCTAACAACGCTAGCTATAATATGGAATTAAAAAATCACGATTTTGAAACTCAGGTCGAGAGACATGACGAAATTACCAAATTTGAGGAGTGAGTTGGGAAGAGCTACTACGTAAATTAAAATGTTCATACCTGGGTCGTGTGATATCGGAATTTTGTGTTCAAACATGCGAATCGAAGCTAACAACGCTAGCTATGATATGGAATTAAAAAATCAAGATTTTTAAACTCAGGTCGAGAGACATGACGAAATTAGAAATCGTGACGAGGGAGTTGACAAGAGCCCTTGAGTAAATTAAAATGTTCATACCTAGTCAGTATGATATCGGATTCTTGTTTTCAAACATGCGAATTGAAGCTAACAACGCTAGCTATAATATGGAATTAAAAAATCAAGATTTTGAAACTCAGGTCGAGAGACATGATGAAATTACCAAATTTGAGGAGTGAGTTGGGAAGAGCTAGTAGGTAAATTAAAATGTTCATACCTGGGTCGTGTGATATCGGATTCTTGTTTTCAAACATGCGAATTGAAGCTAACAATGCTAGCTATAATATGGAATTAAAAAATCAAGATTTTGAAACTCAGGTCGAGAGACATGACGAAATTACCAAATTTGAGGAGTGAGTTTGGAAGAGCTAGTAGGTAAATTAAAATGTTCATACCTAGGTCGTGTGATATCGGATTCTTGTTTCCAAACATGCGAATCGAAGCTAACAACGCTAGCTATGATATGGAATTAAAAAATCAAGATTTTGAAACTCAGGTCGAGAGACATGACGAAATTACCAAATTTCAGGAGTGAGTTGGGAAGAGCTAGTAGGTAAATTAAAATGTTCATACCTGGGTCGTGTGATATCGGAATTTTGTGTTCAAACATGCGAATCGAAGCTAACAACCCTAGCTATGATATGGAATTAAAAAATCAAGATTTTTAAACTCAGGTCGAGAGACATGACGAAATTAGAAATCGTGACGAGGGAGTTGACAGGAGCCCTTGAGTAAATTAAAATGTTCATACCTAGTCAGTATGATATCGGATTCTTGTTTTCAAACATGCGAATTGAAGCTAACAACGCTAGCTATAATATGGAATTAAAAAATCACGATTTTGAAACTCAGGTCGAGAGACATGACGAAATTACCAAATTTGAGGAGTGAGTTGGGAAGAGCTACTACGTAAATTAAAATGTTCATACCTGGGTCGTGTGATATCGGAATTTTGTGTTCAAACATGCGAATCGAAGCTAACAACGCTAGCTATGATATGGAATTAAAAAATCAAGATTTTTAAACTCAGGTCGAGAGACATGACGAAATTAGAAATCGTGACGAGGGAGTTGACAAGAGCCCTTGAGTAAATTAAAATGTTCATACCTAGTCAGTATGATATCGGATTCTTGTTTTCAAACATGCGAATTGAAGCTAACAACGCTAGCTATAATATGGAATTAAAAAATCAAGATTTTGAAACTCAGGTCGAGAGACATGATGAAATTACCAAATTTGAGGAGTGAGTTGGGAAGAGCTAGTAGGTAAATTAAAATGTTCATACCTGGGTCGTGTGATATCGGATTCTTGTTTTCAAACATGCGAATTGAAGCTAACAATGCTAGCTATAATATGGAATTAAAAAATCAAGATTTTGAAACTCAGGTCGAGAGACATGACGAAATTACCAAATTTGAGGAGTGAGTTTGGAAGAGCTAGTAGGTAAATTAAAATGTTCATACCTAGGTCGTGTGATATCGGATTCTTGTTTCCAAACATGCGAATCGAAGCTAACAACGCTAGCTATGATATGGAATTAAAAAATCAAGATTTTGAAACTCAGGTCGAGAGACATGACGAAATTACCAAATTTCAGGAGTGAGTTGGGAAGAGCTAGTAGGTAAATTAAAATGTTCATACCTGGGTCGTGTGATATCGGAATTTTGTGTTCAAACATGCGAATCGAAGCTAACAACGCTAGCTATGATATGGAATTAAAAAATCGTGACGAGGGAGTTGACAAGAGCCCTTGAGTAAATTAAAATGTTCATACCTAGTCAGTATGATATCGGATTCTTGTTTTCAAACATGCGAATTGAAGCTAACAACGCTAGCTATAATATGGAATTAAAAAATCACGATTTTGAAACTCAGGTCGAGAGACATGACGAAATTACCAAATTTGAGGAGTGAGTTGGGAAGAGCTACTACGTAAATTAAAATGTTCATACCTGGGTCGTGTGATATCGGAATTTTGTGTTCAAACATGCGAATCGAAGCTAACAACGCTAGCTATGATATGGAATTAAAAAATCAAGATTTTTAAACTCAGGTCGAGAGACATGACGAAATTAGAAATCGTGACGAGGGAGTTGACAAGAGCCCTTGAGTAAATTAAAATGTTCATACCTAGTCAGTATGATATCGGATTCTTGTTTTCAAACATGCGAATTGAAGCTAACAACGCTAGCTATAATATGGAATTAAAAAATCAAGATTTTGAAACTCAGGTCGAGAGACATGATGAAATTACCAAATTTGAGGAGTGAGTTGGGAAGAGCTAGTAGGTAAATTAAAATGTTCATACCTGGGTCGTGTGATATCGGATTCTTGTTTTCAAACATGCGAATTGAAGCTAACAACGCTAGCTATAATATGGAATTAAAAAATCACGATTTTGAAACTCAGGTCGAGAGACATGACGAAATTACCAAATTTGAGGAGTGAGTTGGGAAGAGCTACTACGTAAATTAAAATGTTCATACCTGGGTCGTGTGATATCGGAATTTTGTGTTCAAACATGCGAATCGAAGCTAACAACGCTAGCTATGATATGGAATTAAAAAATCAAGATTTTTAAACTCAGGTCGAGAGACATGACGAAATTAGAAATCGTGACGAGGGAGTTGACAAGAGCCCTTGAGTAAATTAAAATGTTCATACCTAGTCAGTATGATATCGGATTCTTGTTTTCAAACATGCGAATTGAAGCTAACAACGCTAGCTATAATATGGAATTAAAAAATCAAGATTTTGAAACTCAGGTCGAGAGACATGATGAAATTACCAAATTTGAGGAGTGAGTTGGGAAGAGCTAGTAGGTAAATTAAAATGTTCATACCTGGGTCGTGTGATATCGGATTCTTGTTTTCAAACATGCGAATTGAAGCTAACAACGCTAGCTATAATATGGAATTAAAAAATCACGATTTTGAAACTCAGGTCGAGAGACATGACGAAATTACCAAATTTGAGGAGTGAGTTGGGAAGAGCTACTACGTAAATTAAAATGTTCATACCTGGGTCGTGTGATATCGGATTCTTGTTTTCAAACATGCGAATTGAAGCTAACAACGCTAGCTATAATATGGAATTAAAAAATCAAGATTTTGAAACTCAGGTCGAGAGACATGACGAAATTACCAAATTTGAGGAGTGAGTTTGGAAGAGCTAGTAGGAAAATTAAAATGTTCATACCTGGGTCGTGTGATATCGGATTCTTGTTTTCAAACATGCGAATTGAAGCTAACAACGCTAGCTATAATATGGAATTAAAAAATCACGATTTTGAAACTCAGGTCGAGAGACATGACGAAATTACCAAATTTGAGGAGTGAGTTGGGAAGAGCTACTACGTAAATTAAAATGTTCATACCTGGGTCGTGTGATATCGGATTTTTGTGTTCAAACATGCGAATCGAAGCTAACAACGCTAGCTTTGATATGGAATTAAAAAATCAAGATTTTTAAACTCAGGTCGAGAGACATGCCGAAATTAGAAATCGTGACGAGGGAGTTGACAAGAGCCCTTGAGTAAATTAAAATGTTCATACCTAGTCAATATGATATCGGATTCTTGTTTTCAAACATGCGAATTGAAGCTAACAACGCTAGCTATAATATGGAATTAAAAAATCAAGATTATGAAACTCAGGTCGAGAGACATGATGAAATTACCAAATTTGAGGAGTGAGTTGGGAAGAGCTAGTAGGTAAATTAAAATGTTCATACCTGGGTCGTGTGATATCGGATTCTTGTTTTCAAACGTGCGAATTGAAGCTAACAACGCTAGCTATAATATGGAATTAAAAAATCACGATTTTGAAACTCAGGTCGAGAGACATGACGAAATTACCAAATTTGAGGAGTGAGTTGGGAAGAGCTACTACGTAAATTAAAATGTTCATACCTGGGTCGTGTGATATCGGATTTTTGTGTTCAAACATGCGAATCGAAGCTAACAACGCTAGCTTTGATATGGAATTAAAAAATCAAGATTTTTAAACTCAGGTCGAGAGACATGCCGAAATTAGAAATCGTGACGAGGGAGTTGACAAGAGCCCTTGAGTAAATTAAAATGTTCATACCTAGTCAATATGATATCGGATTCTTGTTTTCAAACATGCGAATTGAAGCTAACAACGCTAGCTATAATATGGAATTAAAAAATCAAGATTATGAAACTCAGGTCGAGAGACATGATGAAATTACCAAATTTGAGGAGTGAGTTGGGAAGAGCTAGTAGGTAAATTAAAATGTTCATACCTGGCGAGTGTGATATCGGATTCTTGTTTCCAAACATGCGAATCGAAGCTAACAACGCTAGCTATGATATGGAATTAAAAAATCAAGATTTTGAAACTCAGGTCGAGAGACATGACGAAATTACCAAATTTGAGGAGTGAGTTGGGAAGAGCTAGTAGGTAAATTAAAATGTTCATACCTGGGTCGTGTGATATCGGAATTTTGTGTTCAAACATGCGAATCGAAGCTAACAACGCTAGCTATGATATGGAATTAAAAAATCAAGATTTTTAAACTCAGGTCGAGAGACATGACGAAATTAGAAATCGTGACGAGGGAGTTGACAAGAGCCCTTGAGTAAATTAAAATGTTCATACCTAGTCAGTATGATATCGGATTCTTGTTTTCAAACATGCGAATCGAAGCTAACAACGCTAGCTATGATATGGAATTAAAAAATCAAGATTTTGAAACTCAGGTCCAGAGACATGACGAAATTACCAAATTTGAGGAGTGAGTTGGGAAGAACTAGTAGGTAAATTAAAATGTTCATGGGTCGTGTGATATCGGATTTTTGTGTTCAAACATGCGAATCGAAGCTAACAACGCTAGCTATGATATGGAATTAGGGTTTAGGGTTTAGGGTTTAGGGTTTAGGGTTTAGGGTTTAGGGTTTAGGGTTTAGGGTTTAGGGGTTTAGGGTTTGAGGAGTGAGTTGGGAAGAGCTAGTAGGTAAATAAAAATGTTCATACCTGGGTTGTGTGATATCGGATTTTTGTGTTCAAACATGCGAATCGAAGCTAACAACGCTAGCTATGATATGGAGTTAAAAAATCAAGATTTTGAAACTCAGGTCGAGAGACATGACGAAATTACCAAATTTGAGGAGTGAGTTGGGAAGAGCTAGTAGGTAAATTAAAATGTTCATACCTGGGTCGTGTGATATCGGATTCTTGTTTTCAAACATGCGAATTGAAGCTAACAATGCTAGCTATAATATGGAATTAAAAAATCAAGATTTTGAAACTCAGGTCGAGAGACATGACGAAATTACCAAATTTGAGGAGTGAGTTTGGAAGAGCTAGTAGGTAAATTAAAATGTTCATACCTAGGTCGTGTGATATCGGATTCTTGTTTCCAAACATGCGAATCGAAGCTAACAACGCTAGCTATGATATGGAATTAAAAAATCAAGATTTTGAAACTCAGGTCGAGAGACATGACGAAATTACCAAATTTGAGGAGTGAGTTGGGAAGAGCTAGTGGGTAAATTAAAATGGTCATACCTGGGTCGTGTGATATCAGAATTCTGTGTTCAAACATGCGAATCGAAGCAAACAACACTAGCTATAATATGGAATTAAAAAATCAAGATTTTGAAAATCAGGTCGAGAGAAATGACGAAATTACCAAATTTGAGGAGTGAGTTGGGAAGAGCTACTAGGTAAATTAAAATGTTCATACCTGGCGAGTGTGATATCGGATTTTTGTGTTCAAACATACGAATCGAAGCTAACAACGTTAGCTATGATATGGAATTAAAACATGAAGATTTTGAAACTCAGGTCGAGAGACATGACGAAATTACCAAATTTGAGGAGTGAGTTGGGAAGAGCTAGTAGGTAAATTAAAATGTTCATACCTGGGTCGTGTGATATCGGATTGTTGTTTTCAAACATGCGAATCGAAGCTAACAACGCTAGCTATGATATGGAATTAAAAAATCAAGATTTTGAAACTCAGGTCGAGAGACATGACGAAATTACCAAATTTGAGGAGTGAGTTGGGAAGAGCTAGTAGGTAAATTAAAATGTTCATACCTAACGAGTGTGATATTGGATTTTTGTGTTCAAACATGCAAATCGAAGCTAACAACACTAGCTATGATATGGAATTAAAAAATGAAGATTTTGAAACTCAGGTTGAGAGACATGACGAAATTACCAAATTTGAGGAGTGAGTTTGGAAGAGCTAGTAGGTAAATTAAAATGGTCATACCTGGGTCGTGTGATATCAGAATTTTGTGTTCAAACATGCGAATCGAAGCTAACAACACTAGCTATGATATGGAATTAAAAAATCAAGATTTTTAAACTCAGGTCGAGAGACATGACGAAATTAGAAATCGTGACGAGGGAGTTGACAAGAGCCCTTGAGTAAATTAAAATGTTCATACCTAGTCAGTATGATATCGGATTCTTGTTTTCAAACATGCGAATCGAAGCTAACAACGCTAGCTATGATATGGAATTAAAAAATCAAGATTTTGAAACTCAGGTCGAGAGACATGACGAAATTACCAAATTTGAGGAGTGAGTTGGGAAGAGCTAGTAGGTAAATTAAAATGTTCATACCTGGGTCGTGTGATATCGGAATTTTGTGTTCAAACATGCGAATCGAAGCTAACAACGCTAGCTATGATATGGAATTAAAAAATCAAGATTTTGAAACTCAGGTCGAGAGACATGACGAAATTAGAAATCGTGACGAGGGAGTTGACAAGAGCCCTTGAGTAAATTAAAATGTTCATACCTAGTCAGTATGATATCGGATTCTTGTTTTCAAACATGCGAATCGAAGCTAACAACGCTAGCTATGATATGGAATTAAAAAATCAAGATTTTGAAACTCAGGTCCAGAGACATGACGAAATTACCAAATTTGAGGAGTGAGTTGGGAAGAACTAGTAGGTAAATTAAAATGTTCATGGGTCGTGTGATATCGGATTTTTGTGTTCAAACATGCGAATCGAAGCTAACAACGCTAGCTATGATATGGAATTAGGGTTTAGGGTTTAGGGTTTAGGGTTTAGGGTTTAGGGTTTAGGGTTTAGGGTTTAGGGTTTAGGGGTTTAGGGTTTGAGGAGTGAGTTGGGAAGAGCTAGTAGGTAAATAAAAATGTTCATACCTGGGTTGTGTGATATCGGATTTTTGTGTTCAACCATGCGAATCGAAGCTAACAACGCTAGCTATGATATGGAATTAAAAAATCAAGATTTTGAAACTCAGGTCGAGAGACATGACGAAATTACCAAATTTGAGGAGTGAGTTGGGAAGAGCTAGTAGGTAAATTAAAATGTTCATACCTGGGTCGTGTGATATCGGATTCTTGTTTTCAAACATGCGAATTGAAGCTAACAATGCTAGCTATAATATGGAATTAAAAAATCAAGATTTTGAAACTCAGGTCGAGAGACATGACGAAATTACCAAATTTGAGGAGTGAGTTTGGAAGAGCTAGTAGGTAAATTAAAATGTTCATACCTAGGTCGTGTGATATCGGATTCTTGTTTCCAAACATGCGAATCGAAGCTAACAACGCTAGCTATGATATGGAATTAAAAAATCAAGATTTTGAAACTCAGGTCGAGAGACATGAGGAAATTACCAAATTTCATGAGTGAGTTGGGAAGAGCTAGTAGGTAAATTAAAATGTTCATACCTGGGTCGTGTGATATCGGAATTTTGTGTTCAAACATGCGAATCGAAGCTAACAACGCTAGCTATGATATGGAATTAAAAAATCAAGATTTTTAAACTCAGGTCGAGAGACATGACGAAATTAGAAATCGTGACGAGGGAGTTGACAAGAGCCCTTGAGTAAATTAAAATGTTCATACCTAGTCAGTATGATATCGGATTCTTGTTTTCAAACATGCGAATTGAAGCTAACAACGCTAGCAATAATATGGAATTAAAAAATCAAGATTTTGAAACTCAGGTCGAGAGACATGATGAAATTACCAAATTTGAGGAGTGAGTTGGGAAGAGCTAGTAGGTAAATTAAAATGTTCATACCTGGGTCGTGTGATATCGGATTCTTGTTTTCAAACATGCGAATTGAAGCTAACAATGCTAGCTATAATATGGAATTAAAAAATCAAGATTTTGAAACTCAGGTCGAGAGACATGACGAAATTACCAAATTTGAGGAGTGAGTTTGGAAGAGCTAGTAGGTAAATTAAAATGTTCATACCTAGGTCGTGTGATATCGGATTCTTGTTTCCAAACATGCGAATCGAAGCTAACAACGCTAGCTATGATATGGAATTAAAAAATCAAGATTTTGAAACTCAGGTCGAGAGACATGACGAAATTACCAAATTTCAGGAGTGAGTTGGGAAGAGCTAGTAGGTAAATTAAAATGTTCATACCTGGGTCGTGTGATATCGGAATTTTGTGTTCAAACATGCGAATCGAAGCTAACAACGCTAGCTATGATATGGAATTAAAAAATCAAGATTTTTAAACTCAGGTCGAGAGACATGACGAAATTAGAAATCGTGACGAGGGAGTTGACAAGAGCCCTTGAGTAAATTAAAATGTTCATACCTAGTCAGTATGATATCGGATTCTTGTTTTCAAAGATGCGAATTGAAGCTAACAACGCTAGCTATAATATGGAATTAAAAAATCACGATTTTGAAACTCAGGTCGAGAGACATGACGAAATTACCAAATTTGAGGAGTGAGTTGGGAAGAGCTAGTAGGTAAATTAAAATGTTCATACCTGGGTCGTGTGATATCGGATTCTTGTTTTCAAACGTGCGAATTGAAGCTAACAACGCTAGCTATAATATGGAATTAAAAAATCACGATTTTGAAACTCAGGTCGAGAGACATGACGAAATTACCAAATTTGAGGAGTGAGTTGGGAAGAGCTACTACGTAAATTAAAATGTTCATACCTGGGTCGTGTGATATCGGAATTTTGTGTTCAAACATGCGAATCGAAGCTAACAACGCTAGCTATGATATGGAATTAAAAAATCAAGATTTTTAAACTCAGGTCGAGAGACATGACGAAATTAGAAATCGTGACGAGGGAGTTGACAAGAGCCCTTGAGTAAATTAAAATGTTCATACCTAGTCAGTATGATATCGGATTCTTGTTTTCAAACATGCGAATTGAAGCTAACAATGCTAGCTATAATATGGAATTAAAAAATCAAGATTTTGAAACTCAGGTCGAGAGACATGACGAAATTACCAAATTTGAGGAGTGAGTTTGGAAGAGCTAGTAGGTAAATTAAAATGTTCATACCTAGGTCGTGTGATATCGGATTCTTGTTTCCAAACATGCGAATCGAAGCTAACAACGCTAGCTATGATATGGAATTAAAAAATCAAGATTTTGAAACTCAGGTCGAGAGACATGAGGAAATTACCAAATTTCAGGAGTGAGTTGGGAAGAGCTAGTAGGTAAATTAAAATGTTCATACCTGGGTCGTGTGATATCGGAATTTTGTGTTCAAACATGCGAATCGAAGCTAACAACGCTAGCTATGATATGGAATTAAAAAATCAAGATTTTTAAACTCAGGTCGAGAGACATGACGAAATTAGAAATCGTGACGAGGGAGTTGACAAGAGCCCTTGAGTAAATTAAAATGTTCATACCTAGTCAGTATGATATCGGATTCTTGTTTTCAAAGATGCGAATTGAAGCTAACAACGCTAGCAATAATATGGAATTAAAAAATCAAGATTTTGAAACTCAGGTCGAGAGACATGATGAAATTACCAAATTTGAGGAGTGAGTTGGGAAGAGCTAGTAGGTAAATTAAAATGTTCATACCTGGGTCGTGTGATATCGGATTCTTGTTTTCAAACATGCGAATTGAAGCTAACAATGCTAGCTATAATATGGAATTAAAAAATCAAGATTTTGAAACTCAGGTCGAGAGACATGACGAAATTACCAAATTTGAGGAGTGAGTTTGGAAGAGCTAGTAGGTAAATTAAAATGTTCATACCTAGGTCGTGTGATATCGGATTCTTGTTTCCAAACATGCGAATCGAAGCTAACAACGCTAGCTATGATATGGAATTAAAAAATCAAGATTTTGAAACTCAGGTCGAGAGACATGACGAAATTACCAAATTTCAGGAGTGAGTTGGGAAGAGCTAGTAGGTAAATTAAAATGTTCATACCTGGGTCGTGTGATATCGGAATTTTGTGTTCAAACATGCGAATCGAAGCTAACAACGCTAGCTATGATATGGAATTAAAAAATCAAGATTTTTAAACTCAGGTCGAGAGACATGACGAAATTAGAAATCGTGACGAGGGAGTTGACAAGAGCCCTTGAGTAAATTAAAATGTTCATACCTAGTCAGTATGATATCGGATTCTTGTTTTCAAAGATGCGAATTGAAGCTAACAACGCTAGCTATAATATGGAATTAAAAAATCACGATTTTGAAACTCAGGTCGAGAGACATGACGAAATTACCAAATTTGAGGAGTGAGTTGGGAAGAGCTACTACGTAAATTAAAATGTTCATACCTGGGTCGTGTGATATCGGAATTTTGTGTTCAAACATGCGAATCGAAGCTAACAACGCTAGCTATGATATGGAATTAAAAAATCAAGATTTTTAAACTCAGGTCGAGAGACATGACGAAATTAGAAATCGTGACGAGGGAGTTGACAAGAGCCCTTGAGTAAATTAAAATGTTCATACCTAGTCAGTATGATATCGGATTCTTGTTTTCAAACATGCGAATTGAAGCTAACAACGCTAGCTATAATATGGAATTAAAAAATCACGATTTTGAAACTCAGGTCGAGAGACATGATGAAATTACCAAATTTGAGGAGTGAGTTGGGAAGAGCTAGTAGGTAAATTAAAATGTTCATACCTGGGTCGTGTGATATCGGATTCTTGTTTTCAAACATGCGAATTGAAGCTAACAACGCTAGCTATAATATGGAATTAAAAAATCACGATTTTGAAACTCAGGTCGAGAGACATGACGAAATTACCAAATTTGAGGAGTGAGTTGGGAAGAGCTACTACGTAAATTAAAATGTTCATACCTGGGTCGTGTGATATCGGATTTTTGTGTTCAAACATGCGAATCGAAGCTAACAACGCTAGCTTTGATATGGAATTAAAAAATCAAGATTTTTAAACTCAGGTCGAGAGACATGCCGAAATTAGAAATCGTGACGAGGGAGTTGACAAGAGCCCGTGAGTAAATTAAAATGTTCATACCTAGTCAATATGATATCGGATTCTTGTTTTCAAACATGCGAATTGAAGCTAACAACGCTAGCTATAATATGGAATTAAAAAATCAAGATTATGAAACTCAGGTCGAGAGACATGATGAAATTACCAAATTTGAGGAGTGAGTTGGGAAGAGCTAGTAGGTAAATTAAAATGTTCATACCTGGGTCGTGTGATATCGGATTCTTGTTTTCAAACGTGCGAATTGAAGCTAACAACGCTAGCTATAATATGGAATTAAAAAATCACGATTTTGAAACTCAGGTCGAGAGACATGACGAAATTACCAAATTTGAGGAGTGAGTTGGGAAGAGCTACTACGTAAATTAAAATGTTCATACCTGGGTCGTGTGATATCGGAATTTTGTGTTCAAACATGCGAATCGAAGCTAACAACGCTAGCTATGATATGGAATTAAAAAATCAAGATTTTTAAACTCAGGTCGAGAGACATGACGAAATTAGAAATCGTGACGAGGGAGTTGACAAGAGCCCTTGAGTAAATTAAAATGTTCATACCTAGTCAGTATGATATCGGATTCTTGTTTTCAAACATGCGAATTGAAGCTAACAACGCTAGCTATAATATGGAATTAAAAAATCAAGATTTTGAAACTCAGGTCGAAAGACATGATGAAATTACCAAATTTGAGGAGTGAGTTGGGAAGAGCTAGTAGGTAAATTAAAATGTTCATACCTGGGTCGTGTGATATCGGATTCTTGTTTTCAAACATGCGAATTGAAGCTAACAACGCTAGCTATAATATGGAATTAAAAAATCACGATTTTGAAACTCAGGTCGAGAGACATGACGAAATTACCAAATTTGAGGAGTGAGTTGGGAAGAGCTACTACGTAAATTAAAATGTTCATACCTGGGTCGTGTGATATCGGATTCTTGTTTTCAAACATTCGAATTGAAGCTAACAACGCTAGCTATAATATGGAATTAAAAAATCAAGATTTTGAAACTCAGGTCGAGAGACATGACGAAATTACCAAATTTGAGGAGTGAGTTTGGAAGAGCTAGTAGGAAAATTAGAATGTTCATACCTGGCGAGTGTGATATCCGATTTTGTGTTCAAACATGGGAATCGAAGCTAAGAACACTAGCTATCATATGAAATTAAAAAATTAGGATTAAGAAACTCACGTAGAGAGAGATGACGAAATTACCAAATTTGAGGAGTGAGTTGGGAAGAACTAGTAGGAAAATTAAAATGTTCATACCTGGGTCGTGTGATATCGGATTTTTGTGTTCAAACATGCGAATCGAAGCTAACAACACTAGCTATGATATGGAATTAAAAAATCAAGATTAAGAAACTCAGGTCGAGAGAGATGACGAAATTACCAAATATGAAGAGTGAGTTGGGAAGAGCTAGTAGGTAAATTAAAATGTTCATACCTGGGTCGTGTGATATCGGATTGTTGTTTTCAAACATGCGAATCGAAGCTAACAACGCTAGCTATGATATGGAATTAAAAAATCAAGATTTTGAAACTCAGGTCGAGAGACATGACGAAATTACCAAATTTGAGGAGTGAGTTGGGAAGATCTAGTAGGTAAATTAAAATGTTCATACCTGGGTCGTGTGATATCGGATTCTTGTTTTCAAACATGCGAATTGAAGCTAACAACGCTAGCTATAATATGGAATTAAAAAATCAAGATTTTGAAACTCAGGTCGAGAGACATGACGAAATTACCAAATTTGAGGAGTGAGTTGGGAAGAGCTAGTAGGTAAATTAAAATGTTCATACCTGGGTCGTGTGATATCGGATTCTTGTTTTCAAACATGCGAATTGAAGCTAACAACGCTAGCTATAATATGGAATTAAAAAATCACGATTTTGAAACTCAGGTCGAGAGACATGACGAAATTACCAAATTTGAGGAGTGAGTTGGGAAGAGCTACTACGTAAATTAAAATGTTCATACCTGGGTCGTGTGATATCGGATTTTTGTGTTCAAACATGCGAATCGAAGCTAACAACGCTAGCTTTGATATGGAATTAAAAAATCAAGATTTTTAAACTCAGGTCGAGAGACATGCCGAAATTAGAAATCGTGACGAGGGAGTTGACAAGAGCCCTTGAGTAAATTAAAATGTTCATACCTAGTCAATATGATATCGGATTCTTGTTTTCAAACATGCGAATTGAAGCTAACAACGCTAGCTATAATATGGAATTAAAAAATCAAGATTATGAAACTCAGGTCGAGAGACATGATGAAATTACCAAATTTGAGGAGTGAGTTGGGAAGAGCTAGTAGGTAAATTAAAATGTTCATACCTGGGTCGTGTGATATCGGATTCTTGTTTTCAAACGTGCGAATTGAAGCTAACAACGCTAGCTATAATATGGAATTAAAAAATCACGATTTTGAAACTCAGGTCGAGAGACATGACGAAATTACCAAATTTGAGGAGTGAGTTGGGAAGAGCTACTACGTAAATTAAAATGTTCATACCTGGGTCGTGTGATATCGGAATTTTGTGTTCAAACATGCGAATCGAAGCTAACAACGCTAGCTATGATATGGAATTAAAAAATCAAGATTTTTGAACTCAGGTCGAGAGACATGACGAAATTAGAAATCGTGACGAGGGAGTTGACAAGAGCCCTTGAGTAAATTAAAATGTTCATACCTAGTCAGTATGATATCGGATTCTTGTTTTCAAACATGCGAATTGAAGCTAACAACGCTAGCTATAATATGGAATTAAAAAATCAAGATTTTGAAACTCAGGTCGAAAGACATGATGAAATTACCAAATTTGAGGAGTGAGTTGGGAAGAGCTAGTAGGTAAATTAAAATGTTCATACCTGGGTCGTGTGATATCGGATTCTTGTTTTCAAACATGCGAATTGAAGCTAACAACGCTAGCTATAATATGGAATTAAAAAATCACGATTTTGAAACTCAGGTCGAGAGACATGACGAAATTACCAAATTTGAGGAGTGAGTTGGGAAGAGCTACTACGTAAATTAAAATGTTCATACCTGGGTCGTGTGATATCGGATTCTTGTTTTCAAACATTCGAATTGAAGCTAACAACGCTAGCTATAATATGGAATTAAAAAATCAAGATTTTGAAACTCAGGTCGAGAGACATGACGAAATTACCAAATTTGAGGAGTGAGTTTGGAAGAGCTAGTAGGAAAATTAGAATGTTCATACCTGGCGAGTGTGATATCCGATTTTGTGTTCAAACATGGGAATCGAAGCTAAGAACACTAGCTATCATATGAAATTAAAAAATTAGGATTAAGAAACTCACGTAGAGAGAGATGACGAAATTACCAAATTTGAGGAGTGAGTTGGGAAGAACTAGTAGGAAAATTAAAATGTTCATACCTGGGTCGTGTGATATCGGATTTTTGTGTTCAAACATGCGAATCGAAGCTAACAACACTAGCTATGATATGGAATTAAAAAATCAAGATTAAGAAACTCAGGTCGAGAGAGATGACAAATTTACCAAATATGAAGAGTGAGTTGGGAAGAGCTAGTAGGTAAATTAAAATGTTCATACCTGGGTCGTGTGATATCGGATTGTTGTTTTCAAACATGCGAATCGAAGCTAACAACGCTAGCTATGATATGGAATTAAAAAATCAAGATTTTGAAACTCAGGTCGACAGACATGACGAAATTACCAAATTTGAGGAGTGAGTTGGGAAGATCTAGTAGGTAAATTAAAATGTTCATACCTGGGTCGTGTGATATCGGATTTTTGTGTTCAAACATGCGAATCGAAGCTAACAACGCTAGCTATGATATGGAATTAAAAAATCAAGATTTTGAAACTCAGGTCGAGAGACATGACGAAATTACCAAATTTGAGGAGTGAGTTGGGAAGAGCTAGTAGGTAAATTAAAATGGTCATACCTGGGGAGGGTGATATCAGAATTTTGTGTTCAAACATGCGAATCGAAGCTAACAAAACTAGCTATGATATGGAATTAAAAAATCAAGATTTTGAAACTCAGGTCGAGAGACATGATGAAATTACCAAATTTGAGGAGTGAGTTGGGAAGAGCTAGTAGGTAAAATTAAAATGTTCATACCTGGGTCGTGTGATATCGGATTCTTGTTTTCAAACATGCGAATTGAAGCTAACAACGCTAGCTATAATATGGAATTAAAAAATCACGATTTTGAAACTCAGGTCGAGAGACATGATGAAATTACCAAATTTGAGGAGTGAGTTGGGAAGATCTAGTAGGTAAATTAAAATGTTCATACCTGGGTCGTGTGATATCGGATTTTTGTTTTCAAACATGTGAATTGAAGCTAACAACGCTAGCTATAATATGGAATTAAAAAATCAAGATTTTAAAACTCAGGTCGAGAGACATGACGAAATTACCAAATTTGAGGAGTGAGTTGGGAAGAGCTAGTAGGTAAATTAAAATGTTCATACCTGGGTCGTGTGATATCGGAATTTTGTGTTCAAACATGAGAATCGAAGCTAACAACGCTAGCTATGATATGGAATTAAAAAATCAAGATTATGAAACTCAGGTAGAGAGAGATGACGAAATTACCAAATTTGAGGAGTGAGTTTAGAAGAGCTAGTAGGTAAATTAAAATGTTCATACCTGGGTCGTGTGATATCGGATTGTTGTTTTCAAACATGCGAATCGAAGCTAACAACGCTAGCTATGATATGGAATTAAAAAATCAAGATTTTAAAACTCAGGTCGAGAGACATGACGAAATTACCAAATTTGAGGAGTGAGTTGGGAAGAGCTAGTAGGTAAATTAAAATGTTCATACCTAGGTCGTGTGATATCGGAATTTTGTGTTCAAACATGCGAATCGAAGCTAACAACGCTAGCTATGATATGGAATTAAAAAATCAAGATTTTTAAACTCAGGTCGAGAGACATGACGAAATTAGAAATCGTGACGAGGGAGTTGACAAGAGCCCTTGAGTAAATTAAAATGTTTATACCTAGTCAGTGTGATATCGGATTCTTGTTTTCAAACATGCGAATCGAAGCTAACAACACTAGCTATGATATGGAATTAAAAAATAAAGATTTTGAAAATCAGGTCGAGAGACATGACGAAATTACCAAATTTGAGGAGTGAGTTGGGAAGAGCTACTAGGTAAATTAAAATGTTCATACCTGGCGAGTGTGATATCGGATTTTTGTGTTCAAACATACGAATCGAAGCTAACAACGTTAGCTATGATATGGAATTAAAACATGAAGATTTTGAAACTCAGGTCGAGAGACATGACGAAATTACCAAATTTGAGGAGTGAGTTGGGAAGAGCTAGTAGGTAAATTAAAATGTTCATACCTGGGTCGTGTGATATCGGATTGTTGTTTTCAAACATGCGAATCGAAGCTAACAACGCTAGCTATGATATGGAATTAAAAAATCAAGATTTTGAAACTCAGGTCGAGAGACATGACGAAATTACCAAATTTGAGGAGTGAGTTGGGAAGAGCTAGTAGGTAAATTAAAATGTTCATACGTAACGAGTGTGAGATTGGATTTTTGTGTTCAAACATGCAAATCGAAGCTAACAACACTAGCTATGATATGGAATTAAAAAATGAAGATTTTGAAACTCAGGTTGAGAGACATGACGAAATTACCAAATTTGAGGAGTGAGTTGGGAAGAGCTAGTAGGTAAATTAAAATGGTCATACCTGGGTCGTGTGATATCGGATTTTTGTGTTCAAACCTGGGAATCGAAGCTAAGAACACTAGCTATGATATGGAATTAAAAAATCAAGATTAAGAAACTCAGGTAGAGAGAGATGACGAAATTACCAAATTTGAGGAGTGAGTTTAGAAGACCTAGTAGGTAAATTAAAATGTTCATACCTAGGTCGTGTGATATCGGATTCTTGTTTTCAAACATGCGAATCGAAGCTAACAGCGCTAGCTATGATATGGAATTAAAAAATCAAGATTTTGAAACTCAGGTCGAGAGACATGACGAAATTACCAAATTTGAGGAGTGAGTTGGGAAGAGCTAGTAGGTAAATTAAAATGGTCATACCTGGGGAGGGTGATATCAGAATTTTGTGTTCAAACATGCGAATCGAAGCTAACAACACTAGCTATGATATGGAATTAAAAAATCAAGATTTTGAAACTCAGGTCGAGAGACATGATGAAATTACCAAATTTGAGGAGTGAGTTGGGAAGAGCTAGTAGGTAAAATTAAAATGTTCATACCTGGGTCGTGTGATATCGGATTCTTGTTTTCAAACATGCGAATTGAAGCTAACAACGCTAGCTATAATATGGAATTAAAAAATCACGATTTTGAAACTCAGGTCGAGAGACATGACGAAATTACCAAATTTGAGGAGTGAGTTGGGAAGATCTAGTAGGTAAATTAAAATGTTCATACCTGGGTCGTGTGATATCGGATTTTTGTTTTCAAACATGTGAATTGAAGCTAACAACGCTAGCTATAATATGGAATTAAAAAATCAAGATTTTAAAACTCAGGTCGAGAGACATGACGAAATTACCAAATTTGAGGAGTGAGTTGGGAAGAGCTAGTAGGTAAATTAAAATGTTCATACCTGGGTCGTGTGATATCGGAATTTTGTGTTCAAACATGAGAATCGAAGCTAACAACACTAGCTATGATATGGAATTAAAAAATCAAGATTAAGAAACTCAGGTAGAGAGAGATGACGAAATTACCAAATTTGAGGAGTGAGTTTAGAAGAGCTAGTAGGTAAATTAAAATGTTCATACCTGGGTCGTGTGATATCGGATTGTTGTTTTCAAACATGCGAATCGAAGCTAACAACGCTAGCTATGATATGGAATTAAAAAATCAAGATTTTAAAACTCAGGTCGAGAGACATGACGAAATTACCAAATTTGAGGAGTGAGTTGGGAAGAGCTAGTAGGTAAATTAAAATGTTCATACCTAGGTCGTGTGATATCGGAATTTTGTGTTCAAACATGCGAATCGAAGCTAACAACGCTAGCTATGATATGGAATTAAAAAATCAAGATTTTTAAACTCAGGTCGAGAGACATGACGAAATTAGAAATCGTGACGAGGGAGTTGACAAGAGCCCTTGAGTAAATTAAAATGTTTATACCTAGTCAGTGTGATATCGGATTCTTGTTTTCAAACATGCGAATCGAAGCTAACAACACTAGCTATGATATGGAATTAAAAAATAAAGATTTTGAGAATCAGGTCGAGAGACATGACGAAATTACCAAATTTGAGGAGTGAGTTGGGAAGAGCTAGTAGGTAAATTAAAATGTTCATACCTGGCGAGTGTGATATCGGATTTTTGTGTTCAAACATACGAATCGAAGCTAACAACGTTAGCTATGATATGGAATTAAAACATGAAGATTTTGAAACTCAGGTCGAGAGACATGACGAAATTACCAAATTTGAGGAGTGAGTTGGGAAGAGCTAGTAGGTAAATTAAAATGTTCATACCTGGGTCGTGTGATATCGGATTGTTGTTTTCAAACATGCGAATCGAAGCTAACAACGCTAGCTATGATATGGAATTAAAAAATCAAGATTTTGAAACTCAGGTCGAGAGACATGACGAAATTACCAAATTTGAGGAGTGAGTTGGGAAGAGCTAGTAGGTAAATTAAAATGTTCATACGTAACGAGTGTGAGATTGGATTTTTGTGTTCAAACATGCAAATCGAAGCTAACAACACTAGCTATGATATGGAATTAAAAAATGAAGATTTTGAAACTCAGGTTGAGAGACATGACGAAATTACCAAATTTGAGGAGTGAGTTAGGAAGAGCTAGTAGGTAAATTAAAATGGTCATACCTGGGTCGTGTGATATCAGAATTTTGTGTTCAAACATGCGAATCGAAGCTAACAACACTAGCTATGATATGGAATTAAAAAATAAAGATTTTGAAAATCAGGTCGAGAGAAATGACGAAATTACCAAATTTGAGAAGTGAGTTGGGAAGAGCTAGTAGGTAAATTAAAATGTTCATACCTGGCGAGTGTGATATCGGATTTTTGTGTTCAAACATACGAATCGAAGCTAACAACGTTAGCTATGATATGGAATTAAAATATGAAGATTTTGAAACTCAGGTCGAGAGACATGACGAAATTACCAAATTTGAGGAGTGAGTTGGGAAGAGCTAGTAGGTAAATTAAAATGTTCATACCTGGGTCGTGTGATATCGGATTGTTGTTTTCAAACATGCGAATCGAAGCTAACAACGCTAGCTATGATATGGAATTAAAAAATCAAGATTTTGAAACTCAGGTCGAGAGACATGACGAAATTACCAAATTTGAGGAGTGAGTTGGGAAGAGCTAGTAGGTAAATTAAAATGTTCATACCTAACGAGTGTGATATTGGATTTTTGTGTTCAAACATGCAAATCGAAGCTAACAACACTAGCTATGATATGGAATTAAAAAATGAAGATTTTGAAACTCAGGTTGAGAGACATGACGAAATTACCAAATTTGAGGAGTGAGTTAGGAAGAGCTAGTAGGTAAATTAAAATGGTCATACCTGGGTCGTGTGATATCAGAATTTTGTGTTCAAACATGCGAATCGAAGCTAACAACACTAGCTATGATATGGAATTAAAAAATAAAGATTTTGAAAATCAGGTCGAGAGAAATGACGATATTACCAAATTTGAGGAGTGAGTTGGGAAGAGCTAGTAGGTAATTTAAAATGTTCATACCTGGGTCTTGTGATATCGGATTCTTGTGTTCAAACATGCGAATCGAAGCTAACAACGCTAGCTATGATATGGATTTAAAAAATCAAGATTTTAAACTCAGGTCGAGAGAAATCACGAAATTACCAAATTTGAGGAGTGAGTTGGGAAGAGCTACTACGTAAATTAAAATGTTCATACCTGGGTCGTGTGATATCAGAATTTTGTGTTCAAACATGCGAATCGAAGCTAACAACGCTAGCTATGATATGGAATTAAAAAATCAAGATTTTTAAACTCAGGTCGAGAGACATGACGAAATTAGAAATCGTGACGAGGGAGTTGACAAGAGCCCTTGAGTAAATTAAAATGTTCATACCTAGTCAGTATGATATCGGATTCTTGTTTTCAAACATGCGAATTGAAGCTAACAACGCTAGCTATGATATGGAATTAAAAAATCAAGATTTTGAAACTCAGGTCGAGAGACATGACGAAATTACCAAATTTGAGGAGTGAGTTGGGAAGAGCTAGTAGGTAAATAAAAATGTTCATACCTGGGTCGTGTGATATCGGATGCTTGTTTTCAAACATGCGAATTGAAGCTAACAATGCTAGCTATAATATGGAATTAAAAAATCAAGATTTTGAAACTCAGGTCGAGAGACATGACGAAATTACCAAATTTGAGGAGTGAGTTTGGAAGAGCTAGTAGGTAAATTAGAATGTTCATACCTGGCGAGTGTGATATCCGATTTTGTGTTCAAACATGGGAATCGAAGCTAAGAACACTAGCTATCATATGAAATTAAAAAATTAGGATTAAGAAACTCACGTAGAGAGAGATGACGAAATTACCGAATTTGAGGAGTGAGTTGGGAAGAGCTAGTGGGTAAATTAAAATGGTCATACCTGGGTCGTGTGATATCAGAATTCTGTGTTCAAACATGCGAATCGAAGCAAACAACACTAGCTATAATATGGAATTAAAAAATCAAGATTTTGAAAATCAGGTCGAGAGAAATGACGAAATTACCAAATTTGAGAAGTGAGTTGGGAAGAGCTAGTAGGTAAATTAAAATGTTCATACCTGGCGAGTGTGATATCGGATTTTTGTGTTCAAACATACGAATCGAAGCTAACAACGTTAGCTATGATATGGAATTAAAATATGAAGATTTTGAAACTCAGGTCGAGAGACATGACGAAATTACCAAATTTGAGGAGTGAGTTGGGAAGAGCTAGTAGGTAAATTAAAATGTTCATACCTGGGTCGTGTGATATCGGATTGTTGTTTTCAAACATGCGAATCGAAGCTAACAACGCTAGCTATGATATGGAATTAAAAAATCAAGATTTTGAAACTCAGGTCGAGAGACATGACGAAATTACCAAATTTGAGGAGTGAGTTGGGAAGAGCTAGTAGGTAAATTAAAATGTTCATACCTAACGAGTGTGATATTGGATTTTTGTGTTCAAACATGCAAATCGAAGCTAACAACACTAGCTATGATATGGAATTAAAAAATGAAGATTTTGAAACTCAGGTTGAGAGACATGACGAAATTACCAAATTTGAGGAGTGAGTTAGGAAGAGCTAGTAGGTAAATTAAAATGGTCATACCTGGGTCGTGTGATATCAGAATTTTGTGTTCAAACATGCGAATCGAAGCTAACAACACTAGCTATGATATGGAATTAAAAAATAAAGATTTTGAAAATCAGGTCGAGAGAAATGACGATATTACCAAATTTGAGGAGTGAGTTGGGAAGAGCTAGTAGGTAATTTAAAATGTTCATACCTGGGTCTTGTGATATCGGATTCTTGTGTTCAAACATGCGAATCGAAGCTAACAACGCTAGCTATGATATGGATTTAAAAAATCAAGATTTTAAACTCAGGTCGAGAGAAATCACGAAATTACCAAATTTGAGGAGTGAGTTGGGAAGAGCTACTACGTAAATTAAAATGTTCATACCTGGGTCGTGTGATATCAGAATTTTGTGTTCAAACATGCGAATCGAAGCTAACAACGCTAGCTATGATATGGAATTAAAAAATCAAGATTTTTAAACTCAGGTCGAGAGACATGACGAAATTAGAAATCGTGACGAGGGAGTTGACAAGAGCCCTTGAGTAAATTAAAATGTTCATACCTAGTCAGTATGATATCGGATTCTTGTTTTCAAACATGCGAATTGAAGCTAACAACGCTAGCTATGATATGGAATTAAAAAATCAAGATTTTGAAACTCAGGTCGAGAGACATGACGAAATTACCAAATTTGAGGAGTGAGTTGGGAAGAGCTAGTAGGTAAATAAAAATGTTCATACCTGGGTCGTGTGATATCGGATGCTTGTTTTCAAACATGCGAATTGAAGCTAACAATGCTAGCTATAATATGGAATTAAAAAATCAAGATTTTGAAACTCAGGTCGAGAGACATGACGAAATTACCAAATTTGAGGAGTGAGTTTGGAAGAGCTAGTAGGTAAATTAAAATGTTCATACCTAGGTGGTGTGATATCGGATTTTTGTGTTCAAACATGCGAATCGAACCTAACAACGCTAGCTATGATATGGAATTAAAAAATCAAGATTTTGAAACTCAGGTCGAGAGACATGACGAAATTACCAAATTTGAGGAGTGAGTTGGGAAGAGCTAGTAGGTAAATTAAAATGTTCATACCTGGGTTGTGTGATATCGGATTCTTGTTTTCAAACATGCGAATCGAAGCTAACAATGCTAGCTATGATATGGAATTAAAAAATCAAGATTTTTAAACTCAGGTCGAGAGACATGACGAAATTAGAAATCGTGACGAGGGAGTTGGGAAGAGCCCTTGAGTAAATTAAAATGTTCATACCTAGTGAGTGTGATATCGGATTCTTGTTTTCAAACATGCGAATCGAAGCTAACAACGCTAGCTATGATATGGAATTAAAAAATCAAGATTTTGAAACTCAGGTCGAGAGACATGACGAAATTACCAAATTTGAGGAGTGAGTTGGGAAGAGCTAGTAGGTAAATAAAAATGTTCATACCTGGGTCGTGTGATATCGGATTCTTGTTTTCAAACATGCGAATTGAAGCTAACAATGCTAGCTATAATATGGAATTAAAAAATCAAGATTTTGAAACTCAGGTCGAGAGACATGACGAAATTACCAAATTTGAGGAGTGAGTTTGGAAGAGCTAGTAGGTAAATTAAAATGTTCATACCTAGGTCGTGTGATATCGGATTCTTGTTTCCAAACATGCGAATCGAAGCTAACAACGCTAGCTATGATATGGAATTAAAAAATCAAGATTTTGAAACTCAGGTCGAGAGACATGACGAAATTACCAAATTTGAGGAGTGAGTTGGGAAGAGCTAGTAGGTAAATTAAAATGTTCATACCTGGGTCGTGTGATATCGGAATTTTGTGTTCAAACATGCGAATCGAAGCGAACAACGCTAGCTATGATATAGAATTAAAAAATCAAGATTTTTAAACTCAGGTCGAGAGACATGACGAAATTAGAAATCGTGACGAGGGAGTTGACAAGAGCCCTTGAGTAAATTAAAATGTTCATACCTAGTCAGTATAATATCGGATTCTTGTTTTCAAACATGCGAATTGAAGCTAACAACGCTAGCTATAATATGGAATTAAAAAATCAAGATTTTGAAACTCAGGTCGAGAGACATGATGAAATTACCAAATTTGAGGAGTGAGTTGGGAAGAGCTAGTAGGTAAATTAAAATGTTCATACCTGGGTCGTGTGATATCGGATTCTTGTTTTCAAACATGCGAATTGAAGCTAACAACGCTAGCTATAATATGGAATTAAAAAATCACGATTTTGAAACTCAGGTCGAGAGACATGACGAAATTACCAAATTTGAGGAGTGAGTTGGGAAGAGCTACTACGTAAATTAAAATGTTCATACCTGGGTCGTGTGATATCGGATTTTTGTGTTCAAACATGCGAATCGAAGCTAACAACGCTAGCTATGATATGGAATTAAAAAATCAAGATTTTGAAACTCAGGTCGAGAGACATGACGAAATTACCAAATTTGAGGAGTGAGTTTGGAAGAGCTAGTAGGAAAATTAAAATGTTCATACCTGGCGAGTGTGATATCCGATTTTTGTGTTCAAACATGGGAATCGAAGCTAAGAACACTAGCTATCATATGGAATTAAAAAATCAGGATTAAGAAACTCAGGTCGAGAGACATGACGAAATTAGAAATCGTGACGAGGGAGTTGACAAGAGCCCTTGAGTAAATTAAAATGTTCATACCTAGTCAGTATGATATCGGATTCTTGTTTTCAAACATGCGAATTGAAGCTAACAACGCTAGCTATAATATGGAATTAAAAAATCAAGATTTTGAAACTCAGGTCGAGAGACATGATGAAATTACCAAATTTGAGGAGTGAGTTGGGAAGAGCTAGTAGGTAAATTAAAATGTTCATACCTGGGTCGTGTGATATCGGATTCTTGTTTTCAAACATGCGAATTGAAGCTAACAACGCTAGCTATAATATGGAATTAAAAAATCACGATTTTGAAACTCAGGTCGAGAGACATGACGAAATTACCAAATTTGAGGAGTGAGTTGGGAAGAGCTACTACGTAAATTAAAATGTTCATACCTGGGTCGTGTGATATCGGATTCTTGTTTTCAAACATGCGAATTGAAGCTAACAACGCTAGCTATAATATGGAATTAAAAAATCAAGATTTTGAAACTCAGGTCGAGAGACATGACGAAATTACCAAATTTGAGGAGTGAGTTTGGAAGAGCTAGTAGGAAAATTAAAATGTTCATACCTGGCGAGTGTGATATCCGATTTTTGTGTTCAAACATGGGAATCGAAGCTAAGAACACTAGCTATCATATGGAATTAAAAAATCAGGATTAAGAAACTCAGGTAGAGAGAGATGACGAAATTACCAAATTTGAGGAGTGAGTTGGGAAGAACTAGTAGGAAAATTAAAATGTTCATACCTGGGTCGTGTGATATCGGATTTTTGTGTTCAAACATGCGAATCGAAGCTAACAACACTAGCTATGATATGGAATTAAAAAATCAAGATTAAGAAACTCAGGTCGAGAGAGATGACGAAATTACCAAATATGAAGAGTGAGTTGGGAAGAGCTAGTAGGTAAATTAAAATGTTCATACCTGGGTCGTGTGATATCGGATTCTTGTTTTCAAACATGCGAATTGAAGCTAACAACGCTAGCTATGATATGGAATTAAAAAATCAAGATTTTGAAACTCAGGTCGAGAGACATGACGAAATTACCAAATTTGAGGAGTGAGTTGGGAAGAGCTAGTAGGTAAATTAAAATGTTCATACCTGGGTTGTGTGATATCGGATTCTTGTTTTCAAACATGCGAATCGAAGCTAACAATGCTAGCTATGATATGGAATTAAAAAATCAAGATTTTTAAACTCAGGTCGAGAGTTATGATGAAATTACCAAATTTGAGGAGTGAGTTGGGAAGAGCTAGTAGGTAAATTAAAATGTTCATACCTGGGTCGTGTGATATCGGATTCTTGTTTTCAAACATGCGAATTGAAGCTAACAACGCTAGCTATAATATGGAATTAAAAAATCACGATTTTGAAACTCAGGTCGAGAGACATGACGAAATAACCAAATTTGAGGAGTGAGTTGGGAAGATCTAGTAGGTAAATTATAATGTTCATACCTGGGTCGTGTGATATCGGATTGTTGTTTTCAAACATGTGAATTGAAGCTAACAACGCTAGCTATAATATGGAATTAAAAAATCAAGATTTTAAAACTCAGGTCGAGAGACATGACGAAATTACCAAATTTGAGGAGTGAGTTGGGATGAGCTAGTAGGTAAATTAAAATGTTCATACCTGGGTCGTGTGATATCGGAATTTTGTGTTCAAACATAAGAATCGAAGCTAACAACGCTAGCTATGATATGGAATTAAAAAATCAAGATTAAGAAACTCAGGTAGAGAGAGATGACGAAATTACCAAATTTGAGGAGTGAGTTTAGAAGAGCTAGTAGGTAAATTAAAATGTTCATACCTGGGTCGTGTGATATCGGATTGTTGTTTTCAAACATGCGAATCGAAGCTAACAACGCTAGCTATGATATGGAATTAAAAAATCAAGATTTTGAAACTCAGGTCGAGAGACATGACGAAATTACCAAATTTGAGGAGTGAGTTGGGAAGAGCTAGTAGGTAAATTAAAATGTTCAGACCTAGGTCGTGTGATATCGGATTCTTGTTTTCAAACATGCGAATCGAAGCTAACAACGCTAGCTATGATATGGAATTAAAAAATCAAGATTTTGAAACTCAGGTCGAGAGACATGATGAAACTACCAAATTTGAGGAGTGAGTTGGGAAGAGCTAGTAGGTAAATTAAAATGTTCATACCTGGGTTGTGTGATATCGGATTCTTGTTTTCAAACATGCGAATCGAAGCTAACAATGCTAGCTATGATATGGAATTAAAAAATCAAGATTTTTAAACTCAGGTCGAGAGACATGACGAAATTAGAAATCGTGACGAGGGAGTTGGGAAGAGCCCTTGAGTAAATTAAAATGTTCATACCTAGTGAGTGTGATATCGGATTTTTGTGTTCAAACATGCGAATCGAAGCTAACAGTGCTAGCTATGATATGGAATTAAAAAATAATGATTTTGAAACTCAGGTCGAGAGACATGATGAAATTACCAAATTTGAGGAGTGAGTTGGGAAGAGCTAGTAGGTAAATTAAAATGTTCATACCTGGGTCGTGTGATATCGGATTTTTGTGTTCAAACATGCGAATCTAAGCTAACAACGCTAGCTATGATATGGAATTAAAAAATCAAGATTTTGAAACTCAGGTCGAGAGACATGACGAAATTACCAAATTTGAGGAGTGAGTTGGGAAGAGCTAGTAGGTAAATTAAAATGGTCATACCTGGGGAGGGTGATATCAGAATTTTGTGTTCAAACATGCGAATCGAAGCTAACAACACTAGCTATGATATGGAATTAAAAAATCAAGATTTTGAAACTCAGGTCGAGAGACATGACGAAATTACCAAATTTGAGGAGTGAGTTGGGAAGAGCTAGTAGGTAAATTAAAATGTTCATACCTGGGTTGTGTGATATCGGATTCTTGTTTTCAAACATGCGAATCGAAGCTAACAATGCTAGCTATGATATGGAATTAAAAAATCAAGATTTTTAAACTCAGGTCGAGAGACATGATGAAATTACCAAATTTGAGGAGTGAGTTGGGAAGAGCTAGTAGGTAAATTAAAATGTTCATACCTGGGTCGTGTGATATCGGATTCTTGTTTTCAAACATGCGAATTGAAGCTAACAACGCTAGCTATAATATGGAATTAAAAAATCACGATTTTGAAACTCAGGTCGAGAGACATGACGAAATAACCAAATTTGAGGAGTGAGTTGGGAAGATCTAGTAGGTAAATTATAATGTTCATACCTGGGTCGTGTGATATCGGATTGTTGTTTTCAAACATGTGAATTGAAGCTAGCAACGCTAGCTATAATATGGAATTAAAAAATCAAGATTTTAAAACTCAGGTCGAGAGACATGACGAAATTACCAAATTTGAGGAGTGAGTTGGGATGAGCTAGTAGGTAAATTAAAATGTTCATACCTGGGTCGTGTGATATCGGAATTTTGTGTTCAAACATAAGAATCGAAGCTAACAACGCTAGCTATGATATGGAATTAAAAAATCAAGATTAAGAAACTCAGGTAGAGAGAGATGACGAAATTACCAAATTTGAGGAGTGAGTTTAGAAGAGCTAGTAGGTAAATTAAAATGTTCATACCTGGGTCGTGTGATATCGGATTGTTGTTTTCAAACATGCGAATCGAAGCTAACAACGCTAGCTATGATATGGAATTAAAAAATCAAGATTTTGAAACTCAGGTCGAGAGACATGACGAAATTACCAAATTTGAGGAGTGAGTTGGGAAGAGCTAGTAGGTAAATTAAAATGTTCAGACCTAGGTCGTGTGATATCGGATTCTTGTTTTCAAACATGCGAATCGAAGCTAACAACGCTAGCTATGATATGGAATTAAAAAATCAAGATTTTGAAACTCAGGTCGAGAGACATGATGAAACTACCAAATTTGAGGAGTGAGTTGGGAAGAGCTAGTAGGTAAATTAAAATGTTCATACCTGGGTTGTGTGATATCGGATTCTTGTTTTCAAACATGCGAATCGAAGCTAACAATGCTAGCTATGATATGGAATTAAAAAATCAAGATTTTTAAACTCAGGTCGAGAGACATGACGAAATTAGAAATCGTGACGAGGGAGTTGGGAAGAGCCCTTGAGTAAATTAAAATGTTCATACCTAGTGAGTGTGATATCGGATTTTTGTGTTCAAACATGCGAATCGAAGCTAACAGTGCTAGCTATGATATGGAATTAAAAAATAATGATTTTGAAACTCAGGTCGAGAGACATGATGAAATTACCAAATTTGAGGAGTGAGTTGGGAAGAGCTAGTAGGTAAATTAAAATGTTCATACCTGGGTCGTGTGATATCGGATTTTTGTGTTCAAACATGCGAATCTAAGCTAACAACGCTAGCTATGATATGGAATTAAAAAATCAAGATTTTGAAACTCAGGTCGAGAGACATGACGAAATTACCAAATTTGAGGAGTGAGTTGGGAAGAGCTAGTAGGTAAATTAAAATGGTCATACCTGGGGAGGGTGATATCAGAATTTTGTGTTCAAACATGCGAATCGAAGCTAACAACACTAGCTATGATATGGAATTAAAAAATCAAGATTTTGAAACTCAGGTCGAGAGACATGACGAAATTACCAAATTTGAGGAGTGAGTTGGGAAGAGCTAGTAGGTAAATTAAAATGGTCATACCTGGGGAGGGTGATATCAGAATTTTGTGTTCAAACATGCGAATCGAAGCTAACAACACTAGCTATGATATGGAATTAAAAAATCAAGATTTTGAAACTCAGGTCGAGAGACATGATGAAATTACCAAATTTGAGGAGTGAGTTGGGAAGAGCTAGTAGGTAAATTAAAATTTTCATACCTGGGTCGTGTGATATCGGATTCTTGTTTTCAAACATGCGAATTGAAGATAACAACGCTAGCTATAATATGGAATTAAAAAATCACGATTTTGAAACTCAGGTCGAGAGACATGACGAAATTACCAAATTTGAGGAGTGAGTTGGGAAGAGCTAGTAGGTAATTTAAAATGTTCATACCTGGGTCGTGTGATATCGGATTCTTGTGTTCAAACATGCGAATTGAAGCTAAGAACACTAGCTATGATATGGAATTAAAAAATCAAGATTAAGAAACTCAGGTAGAGAGAGATGACGAAATTACCAAATTTGAGGAGTGAGTTTAGAAGAGCTAGTAGGTAAATTAAAATGTTCATACCTAGGTCGTGTGATATCGGATTCTTGTTTTCAAACATGCGAATCGAAGCTAACAACGCTAGCTATGATATGGAATTAAAAAATCAAGATTTTGAAACTCAGGTCGAGAGACATGACGAAATTACCAAATCTGAGGAGTGAGTTTGGAAGAGCTAGTAGGAAAATTAAAATGTTCATACCTGGGTCGTGTGATATCGGATTTTTGTGTTCAAACCTGGGAATCGAAGCTAAGAACACTAGCTATGATATGGAATTAAAAAATCAAGATTAAGAAACTCAGGTAGAGAGAGATGACGAAATTACCAAATTTGAGGAGTGAGTTTGGAAGAGCTAGTAGGAAAATTAAAATGTTCATACCTGGCGAGTGTGATATCGGATTTTTGTGTTCAAACCTGGGAATCGAAGCTAAGAACACTAGCTATGATATGGAATTAAAAAATCAAGATTAAGAAACTCAGGTAGAGAGAGATGACGAAATTACCAAATTTGAGGAGTGAGTTTGGAAGAGCTAGTAGGAAAATTAAAATGTTCATACCTGGCGAGTGTGATATCGGATTTTTGTGTTCAAACATACGAATCGAAGCTAACAACGTTAGCTATGATATGGAATTAAAACATGAAGATTTTGAAACTCAGGTCGAGAGACATGACGAAATTACCAAATTTGAGGAGTGAGTTGGGAAGAGCTAGTAGGTAAATTAAAATGTTCATACCTGGGTCGTGTGATATCGGATTGTTGTTTTCAAACATGCGAATCGAAGCTAACAACGCTAGCTATGATATGGAATTAAAAAATCAAGATTTTGAAACTCAGGTCGAGAGACATGACGAAATTACCAAATTTGAGGAGTGAGTTGGGAAGAGCTAGTAGGTAAATTAAAATGTTCATACCTAACGAGTGTGAGATTGGATTTTTGTGTTCAAACATGCAAATCGAAGCTAACAACACTAGCTATGATATGGAATTAAAAAATGAAGATTTTGAAACTCAGGTTGAGAGACATGACGAAATTACCAAATTTGAGGAGTGAGTTAGGAAGAGCTAGTAGGTAAATTAAAATGGTCATACCTGGGTCGTGTGATATCAGAATTTTGTGTTCAAACATGCGAATCGAAGCTAACAACACTAGCTATGATATGGAATTAAAAAATAAAGATTTTGAAAATCAGGTCGAGAGAAATGACGAAATTACCAAATTTGAGGAGTGAGTTGGGAAGAGCTAGTAGGTAAATTAAAATGTTCATACCTGGCGAGTGTGATATCGGATTTTTGTGTTCAAACATACGAATCGAAGCTAACAACGTTAGCTATGATATGGAATTAAAACATGAAGATTTTGAAACTCAGGTCGAGAGACATGACGAAATTACCAAATTTGAGGAGTGAGTTGGGAAGAGCTAGTAGGTAAATTAAAATGTTCATACCTGGGTCGTGTGATATCGGATTGTTGTTTTCAAACATGCGAATCGAAGCTAACAACGCTAGCTATGATATGGAATTAAAAAATCAAGATTTTGAAACTCAGGTCGAGAGACATGACGAAATTACCAAATTTGAGGAGTGAGTTGGGAAGAGCTAGTAGGTAAATTAAAATGTTCATACCTAACGAGTGTGATATTGGATTTTTGTGTTCAAACATGCAAATCGAAGCTAACAACACTAGCTATGATATGGAATTAAAAAATGAAGATTTTGAAACTCAGGTTGAGAGACATGACGAAATTACCAAATTTGAGGAGTGAGTTGGGAAGAGCTAGTAGGTAAATTAAAATGTTCATACGTAACGAGTGTGAGATTGGATTTTTGTGTTCAAACATGCAAATCGAAGCTAACAACACTAGCTATGATATGGAATTAAAAAATAAAGATTTTGAAAATCAGGTCGAGAGAAATGACGAAATTACCAAATTTGAGGAGTGAGTTGGGAAGAGCTAGTAGGTAAATTAAAATGTTCATACCTGGCGAGTGTGATATCGGATTTTTGTGTTCAAACATACGAATCGAAGCTAACAACGTTAGCTATGATATGGAATTAAAACATGAAGATTTTGAAACTCAGGTCGAGAGACATGACGAAATTACCAAATTTGAGGAGTGAGTTGGGAAGAGCTAGTAGGTAAATTAAAATGTTCATACCTGGGTCGTGTGATATCGGATTGTTGTTTTCAAACATGCGAATCGAAGCTAACAACGCTAGCTATGATATGGAATTAAAAAATCAAGATTTTGAAACTCAGGTCGAGAGACATGACGAAATTACCAAATTTGAGGAGTGAGTTGGGAAGAGCTAGTAGGTAAATTAAAATGTTCATACCTAACGAGTGTGATATTGGATTTTTGTGTTCAAACATGCAAATCGAAGCTAACAACACTAGCTATGATATGGAATTAAAAAATGAAGATTTTGAAACTCAGGTTGAGAGACATGACGAAATTACCAAATTTGAGGAGTGAGTTGGGAAGAGCTAGTAGGTAAATTAAAATGTTCATACGTAACGAGTGTGAGATTGGATTTTTGTGTTCAAACATGCAAATCGAAGCTAACAACACTACTTTTGATATGGAATTAAAAAATGAAGATTTTGAAACTCAGGTTGAGAGACATGACGAAATTACCAAATTTGAGGAGTGAGTTAGGAAGAGCTAGTAGGTAAATTAAAATGGTCATACCTGGGTCGTGTGATATCAGAATTTTGTGTTCAAACATGCGAATCGAAGCTAACAACACTAGCTATGATATGGAATTAAAAAATAAAGATTTTGAAAATCAGGTCGAGAGAAATGACGAAATTACCAAATTTGAGGAGTGAGTTGGGAAGAGCTAGTAGGTAAATTAAAATGTTCATACCTGGCGAGTGTGATATCGGATTTTTGTGTTCAAACATACGAATCGAAGCTAACAACGTTAGCTATGATATGGAATTAAAACATGAAGATTTTGAAACTCAGGTCGAGAGACATGACGAAATTACCAAATTTGAGGAGTGAGTTGGGAAGAGCTAGTAGGTAAATTAAAATGTTCATACCTGGGTCGTGTGATATCGGATTGTTGTTTTCAAACATGCGAATCGAAGCTAACAACGCTAGCTATGATATGGAATTAAAAAATCACGATTTTGAAACTCAGGTCGAGAGACATGACGAAATTACCAAATTTGAGGAGTGAGTTTGGAAGAGCTAGTAGGAAAATTAAAATGTTCATACCTGGCGAGTGTGATATCGGATTTTTGTGTTCAAACCTGGGAATCGAAGCTAAGAACACTAGCTATGATATGGAATTAAAAAATCAAGATTAAGAAACTCAGGTAGAGAGAGATGACGAAATTACCAAATTTGAGGAGTGAGTTTGGAAGAGCTAGTAGGAAAATTAAAATGTTCATACCTGGCGAGTGTGATATCGGATTTTTGTGTTCAAACATGCAAATCGAAGCTAACAACACTAGCTATGATATGGAATTAAAAAATGAAGATTTTGAAACTCAGGTTGAGAGACATGACGAAATTACCAAATTTGAGGAGTGAGTTAGGAAGAGCTAGTAGGTAAATTAAAATGGTCATACCTGGGTCGTGTGATATCAGAATTTTGTGTTCAAACATGCGAATCGAAGCTAACAACACTAGCTATGATATGGAATTAAAAAATGAAGATTTTGAAACTCAGGTTGAGAGACATGACGAAATTACCAAATTTGAGGAGTGAGTTGGGAAGAGCTACTAGGAAAATTAAAATGTTCATACCTGGGTCGTGTGATATCGGATTTTTGTGTTCAAACATGCGAATCGAAGCTAACAACGCTAGCTATGATATGGAATTAAAAAATCAAGATTTTGAAACTCAGGTCGAGAGACATGACGAAATTACCAAATTTGAGGAGTGAGTTGGGAAGAGCTAGTAGGTAAATTAAAATGTTCATACCTAACGAGTGTGATATTGGATTTTTGTGTTCAAACATGCAAATCGAAGCTAACAACACTAGCTATGATATGGAATTAAAAAATGAAGATTTTGAAACTCAGGTTGAGAGACATGACGAAATTACCAAATTTGAGGAGTGAGTTGGGAAGAGCTAGTAGGTAAATTAAAATGTTCATACGTAACGAGTGTGAGATTGGATTTTTGTGTTCAAACATGCAAATCGAAGCTAACAACACTAGCTATGATATGGAATTAAAAAATGAAGATTTTGAAACTCAGGTTGAGAGACATGACGAAATTACCAAATTTGAGGAGTGAGTTAGGAAGAGCTAGTAGGTAAATTAAAATGGTCATACCTGGGTCGTGTGATATCAGAATTTTGTGTTCAAACATGCGAATCGAAGCTAACAACACTAGCTATGATATGGAATTAAAAAATGAAGATTTTGAAAATCAGGTCGAGAGAAATGACGAAATTACCAAATTTGAGGAGTGAGTTGGGAAGAGCTAGTAGGTAAATTAAAATGTTCATACCTGGCGAGTGTGATATCGGATTTTTGTGTTCAAACATACGAATCGAAGCTAACAACGTTAGCTATGATATGGAATTAAAACATGAAGATTTTGAAACTCAGGTCGAGAGACATGACGAAATTACCAAATTTGAGGAGTGAGTTGGGAAGAGCTAGTAGGTAAATTAAAATGTTCATACCTGGGTCGTGTGATATCGGATTGTTGTTTTCAAACATGCGAATCGAAGCTAACAACGCTAGCTATGATATGGAATTAAAAAATCACGATTTTGAAACTCAGGTCGAGAGACATGACGAAATTACCAAATTTGAGGAGTGAGTTGGGAAGAGCTAGTAGGAAAATTAAAATGTTCATACCTGGCGAGTGTGATATCGGATTTTTGTGTTCAAACCTGGGAATCGAAGCTAAGAACACTAGCTATGATATGGAATTAAAAAATCAAGATTAAGAAACTCAGGTAGAGAGAGATGACGAAATTACCAAATTTGAGGAGTGAGTTTGGAAGAGCTAGTAGGAAAATTAAAATGTTCATACCTGGCGAGTGTGATATCGGATTTTTGTGTTCAAACATGCAAATCGAAGCTAACAACACTAGCTATGATATGGAATTAAAAAATGAAGATTTTGAAACTCAGGTTGAGAGACATG